>NW_017306407.1:110678-122748 GCF_000935625.1 Nanorana parkeri | reverse complement strand
TATATATATATATATATATATATATACACTATATTGGCAAAAGTATTGTGACACCACTCCAAATCATTGGATTTAGGTGTTCTAATCAATTGCATGGCCACAGGTGTATAGAAATCAAGCACCTAGGCATGCAGACTGCTTCTACAAACATTTGTGAAAGAATGGGTCGCTCTCAGGAGCTCAGTGAATGCGAGCGTGGTACCGTGATAGGTTGCCACCTGTGCAATTAGTCCATCCGTGAAATTTCCTTGCTACTAAATATTCTGCGGTCAACTGTTAGTGGTATTATAACAAAGTGGAAGCAGCTGGGAACAGCAACTCAGCCAAGAAGTGGTGGGCCACGTAAAATGACAGAGCGGGGTCAGCACATGCTGAAGCACACAGTGCGCAGAGGTCGCCAACTGTCTGCAGAATCAATAGCTACAGACCTCCAAACGTCATGTGGCCTTCAGATTGGCACAACAACAGTGCATAGAAAGCTTTATGGAATGGGTTTCCATGGTTGAGCAGCTGCATCCAAGCCGTACATCACCAAGTGCAATGCAAAGCGTCTTATGCAGTGGTGTAAAGCACGCCGCCACTGGACTCTATAGAAGTGGAGATGTGTTCTCTGGAGTGACGAATCATGCTTCTCTGTCTGGCAATCCGATGGACGTGTCTGGGTTTGACGGTTGCCAGGAGAACGGTACTTGCCTGACTGCATTGTGCCAAGTGTAAACCTTGTGGACAGCCTTCCAAGAAGAGTTGAAGCTGTTATAGTTGCAAAGGGTGGCCCAACTCAATATTGAACCATACGGACTAAGACTGGGATGCCATTAAAGTTCATGTGCGTGTAAAGGCAGGCGTCCCAAAACTTTTGACAATATAGTGTATATAGTTAGAACAGCACATTTAATATTTGTACATTTTTCCATATGAAACTTTTAATTGGAAAACAATATGAAAAAAGTCAAACTGCAGTAAAACAAAATGCAGTTATTTTTCTTGAACTTTATAAATAGGCCTAATTAGCTGGTCAATGTAATTAAATGTTAGGAGCCTATTATGGTTATTTTTGACTGCGCTGGACTACTGCTCTGTTGGAAAGTTAAACTTATTATGCTATTATGTTAATGCTATTGCTCTATTGCAAGGGTCTCAAACCTCCGGCCCTCCAGCTGTGGTGAAACTACAAATCCCATGATGCATCTCTCTTCAGGAGTCATGTCTGTGGCTTTGAGAATCTTGCAATGCCTCATGGGATTTGTAGTTCCACCACAGCTGGAGCGCCGGAGGTTTGAGACCCCTGCTCTATTGTAATGTTGAACTACAGGTCCTGATTTGTTGAAGAGTTGAGTTGATGCTACTGTTGTATTTGGAAGGTGAACTGATATGATGTTGATCTTAAAGTGACACTAAATTCATTAGTTAAATCTTAAAAATGCATTCAAGTACCTTAACTAATAACCAAAATGTATCTTATTTGTGCATCACTCCGCTGTAAATCCTCAAATCATCTCTGAATGCATGCTGACATTGTCCTTGCTTCTGGAGGGGGGTACTTTTGTTCCCCTTGGGCCCTGTGTGTGTTGTAAAGTAGCCACCGCTCCAAGCTCACTCCTGTGATAGATAATAATTTCCATACAAATTAGTAAACTAAACATGATATTGTACTCCATCACGGGATCGAGCTTGAAGCTTGGAACAAAAGTAGCCAGCCTCCAGATGGAAGGACAGTGCCAGCACGAATTATTTGAGGATCTACAGCCTGCATTTTTAAGATTTAATACCTGAGATTTGTGTCACTTTAATGCAATGTTAGTACTCTATTGTTAAGCTGATGGTCCTGCATTGCATTGTTGCATGAGAGATTCCAAGGTGATGCTCTTTTGGAGAAGTAAACTGATGGTACTGAACTAATGTTGGAAAAAAAGGCCGATGGTGTTTCTCTAAACTTGAAGAGGGTGTTCACACCAATTATATCCCAGTCCAACATTTAATTTACAACCTTTTTCCAGGAATATATTTACAGCATCCATCCAACAAATAATTACTGGGTCATCTCCCTGCTCATTGGACAGAGGTGATGATGCTGATTCATTGTCCAACGAGCAATCTGGAAGCACAGAGGTGACATAGAAAGAATAATTGCTGAACCAAGAAATAAGTGTTTCATCTGTCTGGCTGTGCAGAGAGCAGAGATGCATAAATGAAGAAATGCTAATTTTATGACAGGCAAATCAGTGTACATATTTTTAATTCTAAATGTGTATATAGTGGTATGCCTGAAGTTCAAGATTAAAAATGCTATTTTTGCTTAATTGAACCTTGAATGTTGTTATTGCAAATAATTTTGCAAAATGTGGAGTTCATTCAAGTATTTTATTTTATAAAACTACTGGAAAAAAATGTTGTATAACCATTCAAAGTTGTACACAGTAAAACTTCTGAATCAGGTCAAGGTTTATTTTTAGATAACTGTAATCTTTTTTAGAAAACAGGTAAAAAAATCCCTAATCCAGAAGGTCAGTTTGTGTTTAGACTAATTTACACATTTCTTTCATTATTAGCTTTGAAATGTATCAATCTTTTGAGAAGCAAAACATTGTTAATTTCTCAGACAGTCCTTCATCTCCTAGGCTTCATCAATGATCATTCTGTCCAGCCAGCAAAGCACATTATCTTTACACCTACTAACTCAGGAAAGGCTAATCTTTTCAGGAACTTGAGAGAAAAGATTACAAAGACCCTTTTAAAAAAGCTTCTCTTTTGTGCTTATGGGTTTTATAATAATCATTAGAGATATAAATGTAATTTATACACGCTCAAAGCCTCCAGCACTTAAGCCATATGATCATGCAGTCAGTTAATCTCTGCCGTAAAAATAGAACATTAGAAAACTGAAAAGCTGTCCACTTCCAGTTTTTGATTTAATTAATCAAGAGCCCCTCCTGAACATCCACGACTGGAGAACAAAATGAATTTGTGTCACAGAAAATATAGCTTTAAAATTGTGAAATACAATGTTCAGGAAGAACACTAGAGGCATGCATCATGAATCTCACATGATGGGCTGTTACAATGGTTTGCCGTAACTGGAAACAAGCCTTATTCCTGGAAAACCGTGCAGCACGTACAGTCATAGAAATAAAATACTCTTTGAACTTGGAAAAATTTCTTCATTCTCATTGTTCCACAGCTCAATATTCTGTTAAAATAAAAAAATGTCAGGCCGAAAAAAAAAAAACCTCAAACTAATTTTTTTAAACATTTAAAAAAATGTTTATATTTTATTTTTATTTATTATACACATCGATGTCGGCATCCGCTGCGGCGTCTCAGTATACCGCGAGCTTTAGCTTGCGGTATACTGAGCTTAGGTTAACGGGAGGACACTAATTTGTGTCCTCCCGTTACCCTAAGGAGAACTATGGAGAAAAGCCCTGACCCCATAGTTCTCCTTTAAATCTTAAAAATACATTTAAGTATTTTAACTATTAACAAAAATGAAGTTTATTTGTGTATCACTTGGCTGTAGATCCTTAAATCATCTCTGAATTCGTTCTGACACTGTCCTTCCTTCTGGAGGGTGGCTACTTTTGTTCCCCACGTCCCTGTGTGTGGTGCAAAGTAGCCCCCCTCCAATGTTTTGTTATTAGTTAAGGTATTTGAATTAATCAAGCACCTAGGCATGCAGACTGCTTCTACAAACATTTGTGAAAGAATGGGTCGCTCTCAGGAGCTCAGTGAATGCGAGCGTGGTACCGTGATAGGTTGCCACCTGTGCAATTAGTCCATCCGTGAAATTTCCTTGCTACTAAATATTCTGCGGTCAACTGTTAGTGGTATTATAACAAAGTGGAAGCAGCTGGGAACAGCAACTCAGCCAAGAAGTGGTGGGCCACGTAAAATGACAGAGCGGGGTCAGCACATGCTGAAGCACACAGTGCGCAGAGGTCGCCAACTGTCTGCAGAATCAATAGCTACAGACCTCCAAACGTCATGTGGCCTTCAGATTGGCACAACAACAGTGCATAGAAAGCTTTATGGAATGGGTTTCCATGGTTGAGCAGCTGCATCCAAGCCGTACATCACCAAGTGCAATGCAAAGCGTCTTATGCAGTGGTGTAAAGCACGCCGCCACTGGACTCTATAGAAGTGGAGATGTGTTCTCTGGAGTGACGAATCATGCTTCTCTGTCTGGCAATCCGATGGACGTGTCTGGGTTTGACGGTTGCCAGGAGAACGGTACTTGCCTGACTGCATTGTGCCAAGTGTAAACCTTGTGGACAGCCTTCCAAGAAGAGTTGAAGCTGTTATAGTTGCAAAGGGTGGCCCAACTCAATATTGAACCATACGGACTAAGACTGGGATGCCATTAAAGTTCATGTGCGTGTAAAGGCAGGCGTCCCAAAACTTTTGACAATATAGTGTATATAGTTAGAACAGCACATTTAATATTTGTACATTTTTCCATATGAAACTTTTAATTGGAAAACAATATGAAAAAAGTCAAACTGCAGTAAAACAAAATGCAGTTATTTTTCTTGAACTTTATAAATAGGCCTAATTAGCTGGTCAATGTAATTAAATGTTAGGAGCCTATTATGGTTATTTTTGACTGCGCTGGACTACTGCTCTGTTGGAAAGTTAAACTTATTATGCTATTATGTTAATGCTATTGCTCTATTGCAAGGGTCTCAAACCTCCGGCCCTCCAGCTGTGGTGAAACTACAAATCCCATGATGCATCTCTCTTCAGGAGTCATGTCTGTGGCTTTGAGAATCTTGCAATGCCTCATGGGATTTGTAGTTCCACCACAGCTGGAGCGCCGGAGGTTTGAGACCCCTGCTCTATTGTAATGTTGAACTACAGGTCCTGATTTGTTGAAGAGTTGAGTTGATGCTACTGTTGTATTTGGAAGGTGAACTGATATGATGTTGATCTTAAAGTGACACTAAATTCATTAGTTAAATCTTAAAAATGCATTCAAGTACCTTAACTAATAACCAAAATGTATCTTATTTGTGCATCACTCCGCTGTAAATCCTCAAATCATCTCTGAATGCATGCTGACATTGTCCTTGCTTCTGGAGGGGGGTACTTTTGTTCCCCTTGGGCCCTGTGTGTGTTGTAAAGTAGCCACCGCTCCAAGCTCACTCCTGTGATAGATAATAATTTCCATACAAATTAGTAAACTAAACATGATATTGTACTCCATCACGGGATCGAGCTTGAAGCTTGGAACAAAAGTAGCCAGCCTCCAGATGGAAGGACAGTGCCAGCACGAATTATTTGAGGATCTACAGCCTGCATTTTTAAGATTTAATACCTGAGATTTGTGTCACTTTAATGCAATGTTAGTACTCTATTGTTAAGCTGATGGTCCTGCATTGCATTGTTGCATGAGAGATTCCAAGGTGATGCTCTTTTGGAGAAGTAAACTGATGGTACTGAACTAATGTTGGAAAAAAAGGCCGATGGTGTTTCTCTAAACTTGAAGAGGGTGTTCACACCAATTATATCCCAGTCCAACATTTAATTTACAACCTTTTTCCAGGAATATATTTACAGCATCCATCCAACAAATAATTACTGGGTCATCTCCCTGCTCATTGGACAGAGGTGATGATGCTGATTCATTGTCCAACGAGCAATCTGGAAGCACAGAGGTGACATAGAAAGAATAATTGCTGAACCAAGAAATAAGTGTTTCATCTGTCTGGCTGTGCAGAGAGCAGAGATGCATAAATGAAGAAATGCTAATTTTATGACAGGCAAATCAGTGTACATATTTTTAATTCTAAATGTGTATATAGTGGTATGCCTGAAGTTCAAGATTAAAAATGCTATTTTTGCTTAATTGAACCTTGAATGTTGTTATTGCAAATAATTTTGCAAAATGTGGAGTTCATTCAAGTATTTTATTTTATAAAACTACTGGAAAAAAATGTTGTATAACCATTCAAAGTTGTACACAGTAAAACTTCTGAATCAGGTCAAGGTTTATTTTTAGATAACTGTAATCTTTTTTAGAAAACAGGTAAAAAAATCCCTAATCCAGAAGGTCAGTTTGTGTTTAGACTAATTTACACATTTCTTTCATTATTAGCTTTGAAATGTATCAATCTTTTGAGAAGCAAAACATTGTTAATTTCTCAGACAGTCCTTCATCTCCTAGGCTTCATCAATGATCATTCTGTCCAGCCAGCAAAGCACATTATCTTTACACCTACTAACTCAGGAAAGGCTAATCTTT
The DNA here is from genome assembly GCF_000935625.1 of Nanorana parkeri. NCBI lineage: Eukaryota > Metazoa > Chordata > Amphibia > Anura > Dicroglossidae > Nanorana > Nanorana parkeri. The sequence continues at coordinate 116,510 of NW_017306407.1, read as the reverse complement.
TCAGGAACTTGAGAGAAAAGATTACAAAGACCCTTTTAAAAAAGCTTCTCTTTTGTGCTTATGGGTTTTATAATAATCATTAGAGATATAAATGTAATTTATACACGCTCAAAGCCTCCAGCACTTAAGCCATATGATCATGCAGTCAGTTAATCTCTGCCGTAAAAATAGAACATTAGAAAACTGAAAAGCTGTCCACTTCCAGTTTTTGATTTAATTAATCAAGAGCCCCTCCTGAACATCCACGACTGGAGAACAAAATGAATTTGTGTCACAGAAAATATAGCTTTAAAATTGTGAAATACAATGTTCAGGAAGAACACTAGAGGCATGCATCATGAATCTCACATGATGGGCTGTTACAATGGTTTGCCGTAACTGGAAACAAGCCTTATTCCTGGAAAACCGTGCAGCACGTACAGTCATAGAAATAAAATACTCTTTGAACTTGGAAAAATTTCTTCATTCTCATTGTTCCACAGCTCAATATTCTGTTAAAATAAAAAAATGTCAGGCCGAAAAAAAAAAAACCTCAAACTAATTTTTTTAAACATTTAAAAAAATGTTTATATTTTATTTTTATTTATTATACACATCGATGTCGGCATCCGCTGCGGCGTCTCAGTATACCGCGAGCTTTAGCTTGCGGTATACTGAGCTTAGGTTAACGGGAGGACACTAATTTGTGTCCTCCCGTTACCCTAAGGAGAACTATGGAGAAAAGCCCTGACCCCATAGTTCTCCTTTAAATCTTAAAAATACATTTAAGTATTTTAACTATTAACAAAAATGAAGTTTATTTGTGTATCACTTGGCTGTAGATCCTTAAATCATCTCTGAATTCGTTCTGACACTGTCCTTCCTTCTGGAGGGTGGCTACTTTTGTTCCCCACGTCCCTGTGTGTGGTGCAAAGTAGCCACCCTCCAATGTTTTGTTATTAGTTAAGGTATTTGAATGCATTTTTAAGATTTAGCTCCTGAGTTTAGTGTCCATCTAAAATACTTTTAAAGGGCCAGTGGCAAGGGGTTAAAAGTAGAGCAATTAAAATATGTGTAATAAAGTCTATTAATTACCTTTTTCCAGATTATTACAGGTTTAAAGAAATGTTTAATTCACTAATATCTTTCATAAGATGGGTTAAGGTGATACAAGATATAATAATTAATTAAAAGTATGCGCTGTATGAAAGCCCAGGAAAATATCTTAGCAGGTCTGGATCTGTAATGGACAATGGTTTGTAACGGCACCTGAATAGATAAAGTATTATGCATTTCAGACACGCTGAGATAATGCACTATGCATTAAGGAGACAGATAGATACGGTGGATGATTAAAGTGAAGAGAAAGTAATTGATGATTACAAAGATAAATAGGAAAAAGGAGGGTATTATGCAAATAAATATGGGGTAATTGAAAGAGAGCTACCAATTTAGTTCACTACAAATCCATTTTTCTTAATTGGCTAAAAAAAGTGTGTCATAATAGGAGTTCTCAGGCACTTATTTTTGTTGTTGCTACTGGGAATTACATTAAGCAGGAATACAAGCAGGATGGGTAGCTTTAGTATTCTGCCAGTTAGGGATAATCTGCTTCAGAACTTATTACAATTACATAGGATTATTGGATTGCCATTGATACATTCTGATACAATTGCAGACTGAACTGTTACAAAAATATATCACATTATCGTGTGCCTGTGGCATTCAGTAGCATGCCGCTATGAACAGTGGATGTGGCTCCACTCCACTGACAGTTAAAAGGGCGTACTTAAATAGAATGTGAGCTCACTCACTGTATGTTTGTCACTATGTTACCCTGAAGAGGGGACCCTGCGTGGCCCCGAACCTTTGGCCAAATGAGGCTTGTGATATGTTTCTTCAGTAAATAAGCAAAAAAATCTACTGCTTCTGCCTGAGTGCTGGTCATGTCCATCTTCTAACAGCATGGATGGAGAAATCTCCACTGTATTCATACAGCCACAGCAACCACAGCTGCTGGCACTGCCAAAGAACACCTGCATTTGATAGGATACAGTCTCTGTATTCTATCAAATGTAGTGGTCAAGGATAATGTAGTGGTCAAGGATATGTAATCTATAGTCCAGAGTACAGTGTGCAGTGGCCACAGGTATGTAAGATATAACAGTAAATAGTATGTGCCACACAGTACAACATACAGAGTATGGTCAGAAGTCAGTAAGTACACTGTACATTACATAATCCGAACTGCTCCAATCTGTATGCTATGTCATACATTGCTTACTCCTGACCACTACTCTGTATACTGAGCTATGCATTATACAATCCTGATCCCTGCTCTTTTTACAATCAACTGTAAATTACATACTCCTGACCACTGCAACCTGTTACACCACAGTGGCAGGTACCTATCCAACAATATTTTACCCAGAAGGCCATGCCTGCCCTCCACCAACATGTGGAAGGTAATGTGACTCTGGGTCACTAGACCTTGGAAGGGCACACTACTGGACACTGCTGGAGCCAGTGGTGTTGCCCCATGTCCTTCACATGATGGTGACAGCGTAGTCACCTTTACCCTTTCCGTCCTAATTGCCTCATCTGGTCACTCTTCAGAACCACCAGTCACTCTCAAATACACTAGAGCCTATGAAAATGTACAGGCAAATTGCTTCCATTCTTTCTTGCAGTTGGTATTCTTGGGGGACAGAAGACACGCTGGGCCAGAGAGTCTGATAGCTCTACAGGGCCAAACTAAGAGGTAGCTAACCCTGTCCCCAGCTGGAACTGAACTGCCACATTTTGAATGTTTGCTACAGTGTAAATCCTGCTTTGTGTCTACAAATAGCAGCCTATTCAATTGTTCAGCACTGTGAAGGTGCCACATAATGTTTTCCCAGCAATATCTCAGCTAACAGATTTCTAATGTTTACTGCAAAGTAAATTCTGTTTTTTGTCTCCGAGTTAGAGGCCTATTCCATTGCACCAGAACTGTAAAGATGCCACAAATTGTTTCAGCAGCTGGGCCTCAACTGTGAAATTTCTAATATTTGCTGCAATGTAAATCATGCTTTTTGTATCTGAGTTTGCAGGCAATTCCAGTGAACGCAACGAGTCCCCAACTCAACTGTAACAATTTTCTAATGTTTACTGCAGGGTACATTCTGCTCTCTGTCTCCAAGTTTGCAGCCTATTCTGCTGCTCTGAAACTGTAAAGGTTCCACGCATTGTTTCAGCAGCTGGACCTCAGCTGTCAAATTTCTGTTGTTTTCTGTCATGCTTTGTGTCTACAAGTGTGTGGCCTATTACGCAGCTTTAGAACTGTAAAGGTGCACACATTGGGGTCTAGGCTGTGAAATTTCTAATGTTTGCTGCAATCATGCTATGTGCCTACAAGTTTGCCTACACTGTTTCCACATCTGGGTGTTTGTACTGGTTAAATCCTGCTCTGTGTCTACAAGTTTGTGGCCTATTCTGTTGTTCCAGTACTGAAAAGGTGCCACACAATGTTTCCAGAGCTGGACCTCAGCTGCCAAAATTTTAAATGTTTACACTGTGTAAATTCTGCTCTGCATTTTCAAGTTTGAAGCCTATTCAGGTGCATCGGCACTGAAAAATATTTGTGGCTATTGTCTCTCAGATAATACAATTTTAGGATAAAATCTGCCTCATCTATCCCTCTTACATTGCAGTGCTACCAAGCTGCTTACATACTGTCCAGCCTAATTTCCCTAATTTAAAGGTGTGGTGTTTTTCCCAAGTTACCCTTAAAGTTACAATGAACGGAAAACCCTCTCCCCTTTATATGGTTTTTTTTTTTAAATTGCGTTGCTACATGTCTTCTAAGGCTGTTCCCAGCCCCCCATGCCCTTGTTGTTAATACGTTGACTATTAACCTTGAAGATTATAAGAATTGATCATCAAGAATCATGTCATAGACTTCAGTGGGGTTCAATTTTAAGTTTTTGGGGTTTTTTGGACTTCATGCAGGATTCAAGGAAACTCGGTTACATCCAATTAGGGGTTGCTAAGAGAGCACCTGAATGGTGTTCTGAACCAGTTCAGACCATGCCAACCAGATGGCTTAACCTGTTTTAGTATACACCTCCTTCTGTGAGGTGTCTTGCTCATATGGGTTTATGAGAACAAAAGTTGTCACTTTCTGCTCCTGAGATACACTACGTAACTATTAGGTTAGGAAGCAGCATACGTCATTCATCAGTTGCCATTGTCTTCAATCACAATGAACACTGGCAACTTATTTTCTGTTAGTGCTAGCCAGATAGAGAAGTCAGTGGGAAAACCAAGAGGAGATATGCTGGTTTATGAATGCCAGAGTGCATGTGGGAAATTGAATGAGCGTTTTAGTAAAGGCAGAGTTACCTTTTACATGACTACTTTTAGAGAATAAAAGTGAAGTAACATCGGTGGTATTTTTTTCCAACAGCAACAACTAAAATGTACTTGTTTGGTTTTCCTTTTACTAGTTGTACTCAAGTGTGCATTGATAATTGCATCTCTTACATCCATTGAGGGAGACACTGGAGGAACAATAGCATTTGTAAATGCATCTTAACACATGTGGAAAATAACACTTTACCTTGTTTTAGAAGAACCTTGTTAAAAAAAACATTAACAAAGAACAGCATGGACTGTGTTTCTTGCTCACCAACATGAAAAGTATTGTTAATTTAAAGAAAAGCACATTTTTGTATCACCAAGGCTGACATGCCCACCCTCCACAGCAAATTCACATAATTTCAGATGAAGCCCAAAGGGGTTTGTGTTGTCCTGGCCTTGCTATTATTAAGCAACAGTTTATTTATCTAGGTGGCAGTGGTCTTTATGTGTGGAATAAAATTCATAGACCTGTGTAGGAAGAACGTTTGGAAATAAAGCAGAATGACACATGTGATACTAAAAGGAAAATGGTTATTGATAATATGTTCACAAAATAATTTACACATTAATAATAAATAAAGTTCTCCTGTAAGTTCCATGGCCATCAGCAAAAGAGAAACATACAGCTTTTTATATAGGATTATATTGTAAGAAGACTTAAATTCAGACACAATGTTGAATGGCACAATTACTAAGATAAAAACAATAGGCACACAATCAAGGCCAGATTTAGGCATATAATGAAAGAATCAGCAGATATATCCACTACAACTGGATACCAAGCCAAATTCCTTATCAACTCTCTCCCTAAATACCCCAAAAGTCCCAACTTCTACTTTCTCAAGTTGCTCTCTCATTTTTAAGGCATATAAGCCGAACTCCTATAGTTATGTCTCAAAGACAACCTCAATTGTCACTTCACATGTATGCACATACTTTTGCAACTCTTTTATTTTTGGTACTATATTAATAAATAAGATCTGCTTCATGTACAGCCATTGTGAACAGATTAGGGGAAAGAGAATGTCAACAGGTACCCACGTGCAGAAGTTGCAAATGCATTGACATTTACTAACCTTATATGCACATTCTTACTGGAAAAAGGACAACTCTCTCCATCCTTCCACCCTGCATAACCCAAACTTCAAAGACCTTGAAAGACCCAGACACATGCTGAAACACTGCTCACAAGTCTCTCAGGTCGAAATACCTATCTAGTAGTAGGACATACAGTATACCTGAGTTTAGTTTGTTGTTCAGAAGAGCAGATGTTTTGTTTGTTTTATGCTATGAACTTGGTGTACAAAGCCCTGGTGCATCGGAACTATTTTCTTCATTGCTTTGCTGAACTGTTCCTGTGTGTCACTGTCTCGTACCACTAGCAGTTGAGCCTATCCTCTATATACACTTTGTGTGTGTGTGTATATATATATATATGTATATATATATATA
>NW_017306407.1:69143-110478 GCF_000935625.1 Nanorana parkeri | reverse complement strand
TATATATATATATATATATACATATACACACACACACTATGATTGAGTAACTATGTATAAAAAGGTGTGTGTGTGTGTGTGCATATGTGGCAACCTGGAGGGTTTTTTTATGTGCTACTTTGTTAATTTTGTGATTTGCGGTTTTTGGTACTTTCAAAGCGTGCTTTACTTTTTAAACACCAACCTACTTGCTTTTTCCTATTTTTTTTTATTTTTATGTTCAATAGCTCTACATTAATGCTTTCACCTAAATTTTGCTTGCAAAGGATTTTATCTTAAGTGGCTTCCAGTGAAATATATATCAAAGTGCACATTTTAATCACTCTACTAACTGGGCCAAATTTGTTGGAATATGTATGTGCCTTGCATTAATTCTGCCAGCCTCATAAACCACAAGTTCAGATGGATAACTCTTACTTCAATAAAGCACCTAACAATTTTTATTGTAATTTTTTTGTTCTCTGCCTGGTAAATAATATTCTGACAGTTGGCAGAGCTTGGAGAGAAATCACCAGAGCAGAGATCCTGCTGAGAAAGCAAGAAATGTATTATTTTCCAGCTCAAGCATAAACTTGTAAAGGATTAGAACAAATCGATAACTGCCTTTTTTCATGAATGGAGGGTGGGAGGGTATTCTGCTCAAAGATGCATGGAAGGCAGGTAAACCTGCAGCCAGACAAGAAAGGGCACGGACTCATCTGTGAAAGTCTGTACCATATGCCGACCTTAATTATTTGCAGCAATCACATATATTTTCTGCAAAGTTCAGGCTTTTTTTGTATTCTGGAACATGAAAGTGACATTACAGTTGCAAATACTAAATTAAGTTCTCACATAATTACAAAGGATTAATTTATTCATAGTTAGTGCCATCACCATCAGCATCACAATTTAAAGACCTTTATACATTTCATATTCTAGCCTATTATTTTCAGCTTACAGTAATTTAACATGTTTGTCAACTGAAGAATAGATTATGCAAACGTAGTGATTTTCTTGGCACAATCTGATGCTGACAGTTTGAGGGTAGCACTGCTCCATATATGAAGAGCTATGTGGTATGAAAAACATTTTATACAGTAGGACCATCTACTGAAGAGAAAATATGCTGCCTTAAAGGAGAACTATGGGGTGAGTGCTTTTCACTCACCTCATAGTTCTAGCCGACCTGTGACAATGAGACTGTCAGAGGTCGGCTCAGTAGATCGGGAGGTGAGCGAACACATACCGGCGTTCGCTCACATCTCGATCCTGTCACGGCTCTCTGCCGTGACAGGGGAGGGGCTGGATTCCCCGCTCTGATCCGCCAGCGCTGACTGGCGGAATGGGACGGGGGAGGGGGCGGGTACAGTAAAGGAGAACTATGGGGTTAAGGCTTTTTCCCCATAGTTCTCTATAGGCAGAGCCAGCTGTCAGTCACGCAGCAGGGCAGATCCCGGCACAATTGTCGGGATCCGCTTCAGCTGCGGCGTCTCAGTATACTGCGGCATATTCGTATACCGCGAGCTGTAGTTTAAAGAAGAACTATGGGGTTAAGGCTTTTCCCCATAGTTCTCCTTAGGGTAACGGGAGGACACAAACTAGCGTCCTCCCGTCACCCTAGGCTCAGTCTACCGCGAGCTGCAGCTCGCGGTATAGTGAGACGCCGTAGTATGCCGCGAGCTGCTGCTTGCGGTATACTGAGACGCCGAAGCTGAATCGGATCCCAACAATTGTGCCGGGATCCGCCCAGCTGCGTGACTGACAGCTGGCTCTGCCTATCTAGAGGCAGAGCCAGCTGTACCCGCCCCCGTCCGATCTACCAGTCAGCGCTGGCGGATTGGAGCGGGGAGGGGAATCCAGCCCCTCCCCTGTCACGGCAGAGAGCCGTGACAGGATCAAGAGGTGAGCGAACGCCGGTATATGTTCGCTCACCTCCCGATCTGATGAGCCGACCTGTGTCTCATTGTCACAGGTCGGCTAGAACTATGGGGTGAGTGAAAAGCACTCACCTCATAGTTCTCCTTTAATAATGGTCCTAACAAAACCAATGGTATGGTAACATTAATGGTTATAGTAACGTTGATACATACCAAAGCTTTAATCTCTATATTTCAGGTATACTGTATATAGCATGCTTGAGAGTCTCATATCACCTAATCGCCTACTTAAATAGTTACTCTCTACTGCTATAAAAAATAAGTTTCAAACAAAGTGCACTCATCATTTTACCCCCACCAACATATAAGCCAGTCCCCTCCCTCCAGATGCATATTCACCTTGTAATCATGCCCTTGACCTCCAATTAATGTTTACATTCAGGTGAAAATCCTTGGTGTGCTGAGTGCACCTGCACAGCACATTTTCAAAGGGTAATATCGGACTATCTCCTGAGGCAGTTGAACCTTGGGAGAGGATTCCATAGAAACCTATGACAATCTACTACACAGACATGGCTGAATCACCACCTAAATAAATGTAAACTATGAGCAGAAGATACAGAAACAAGGTAACAAACATCTGGGGAGGGGGACCTAGGCTAGCATGGTGAAGATCAGGGAGGATAAGTTCACTTTATTTAAAAGTGCACTTATTCTTCAAAGTTGATGTATAACTTCATTCATCTATTTTTCCCAACAGTTTGTATACCTCTATGGCTTTACAGTGTAACTTTTGTTGAGAAAAAAAAAACAATCCCTTTTGGGTGGTCTATGTACATTGCAAGGATTTTAACAAACTTTGTTGCAGATTCCTACTTTTTTCTGTTTTGAAGAAATAGATGTTTGTTTTGTCCCCTCCAGACTGAATACTGAAGAGGAAGGCCTGTATCCCTTTAGTAGACAAGCTTTGTCTATACCAAAAATGAATTTCCCTTAGCAGGGGATTCCTAAAATGTTATTTCTTAGTGCAGACTGAGAAGAATACATGTAGAACACCTGTAGATGTTGGCATTGATAAGCATGTGGGTACAGATCCTCCCTAAATCTGTTGGCACCCTCATAATCCCATGAACACAGTGAGACATACAATTGTAAATAATATGCAACCTTATACTGTATATGGTTAGTGCAAGCAGAGCTAAAAGTACATAAATTTATAGAGGAATTGCGGCTGAAACAGTTTTCTGTGATTGCCGCATGGAGGTACGCCATTGAAATCCATGGGGCCGTGCAGCAATCGCTGTCTGCAATTGTGCACAATTGCGCAGTCCCAGGACACGCTTCCCAGATTGCTCAGGTCTGCACCAGGCCTAAGAGACAGTACAGAATAAACAAGTGGAATCCACTAAAGCCGCTCTGTGCTGTCCTATAGGCACTGAACAAACAGTAATCTAACTAGTAGGATGTCTCACTGAAGTATTAGCTCTTACTCTTAGCTACCCTCTTCCAGAAAGTTCCCTCATCTACCTTCTTCTTCTCAGACTGTGTTGCAAAACGTCATCTAATGTCACACACCTGTGACTTCCTATTTAATAGTTATTCCAATTGCGGTGGCCATTTTTCGATAGTCTAGTCTAGTTAGTAACCGAATGACCTTTAGTGGCAGAAAACATGCCTGTATGACATAGTAAACAGCTGCTGCCATGTAACAGGTAAAAATGTCAGTTTTGCATAGTGAAACAGTTCTGCTAAAGACCTACGTAGCACAGCAATGTCTCTAAGGTGGCTACATGAGAAAATTAGTGAGCAAATCACACTAGCAGGAAATTGCATATCTGAGGGTATTCTGTACACCAACGAATTACAAAACGCCTCCAGGTTTCCGTATTATATTTATTTGTTTCTTACATTTTTAGAAAATTAAAGTTGCTGCAGGTTAAATTGGAAAGCTAATTTTTTATAATTAAGCTTCAAAAAGGCGGGTGAAGCAATTTTTTCTGCTTAATTTTCCAATGGAAGTGGAGTTTTACCTTGTACAATTACTGTTACAATCTATTTATGAATAAAGCCTGCAAACTGTGTCAGTATCAGTGCTGCTGAGAGACAAATTACACTAGGGTCACGTCAACAGGAATTATTGTCAAATGCAGCTGTTTTCATTCAAATGTAGATGCATGCATTCAAAAATTAAATCCAGTGTTTGACAAGAAAGACTTGCTTTGTCTGCAGGTCAAACACACTTCAATAGGACATGTTGCATCCAAACGAATGCAATACAAGGCAAAGCAGGCTTGAACTGGCATGTGCACATTTCTATTAAAGTCAATGGCAATTTGCTGATTTGCAGATTTGTGTTTCAAATGCAAGAAAACAACACCATGTACATAAGCCCTTATATCAGTGGTTCTCAACCTTTCTAGGGCAGGGACCCCTTGGTAACATTTGCCAAGTTGTGGTGACCCCCAATGGTAAAATTTAGGGATGACGTGGCTGCTGCAGTGACATCTGGCGGCGTGGCAGGAGAACTGACACTGCTGCGCTAGGAGAGGGCTGAGGAGGACACACAGCGCCCCACAGTTTGAAAACCACTGCTTAAAGGAGACAACAAATCCTCTATTTCAGTGGTTCTCAACCTTTTTAGTGCCGCGACCCTTTGATAAAATTGCCCAAGTTGTGGCAACCCCTAACAGTAAAAGTATTTTCAACGCAGAATAATGCCAGCTACAGAGGAATACAGAAAATCGCAGCAATAGTACATTATATTATATGGTACTATTGCTGGGATTTGTAGTCCTCTGTAGCTGGCGTTATTCTCCATTGCGACGTATAATTTATTATTGCTGGGATTTGTAGTCCTATATAGCTGCTAGATTTCAGGTCCCCCTCTGCTAATTGGCAGCAGAGGGCGGGCTCAATAGCTAGTTTGCTATTGGCTATTGCAAAGTGAAATAGCCAATAGGAATCTAGCTGTGTGTTCCTATGGGTTTATTTATTTTTTCTCTCACTGATTACGGCCTGCGGCCCGATGTCAGGGAAGGAAAAAAGCAGAGAAAGGTTTGCTATGCTCGATGCTCCCTGTCCGGGAGAAAGTTTTTGTTTTTTTCCCTGATTTACTACCGCATGCGGCTCCGATGTCAGAAAAAAAACAGCGGAGCAGACCTTTCCCGGGGCCGTGACGGGACCCCCGGCAGATAGTCATTCGACCCCCGACGGGGTCGCGACCCCCACGTTGAGAACCGCTGCCTTATGTAGCCTTTGAACAAGACTGCAGCCATTTGACAACTGCATTGTGATGGATGGCCCTCCTGAACAATGCTTCCAGAAGTCTGTCAGGGTACAAATCAGTGTGAGGGTGTAAGTTCTTTCTGAGTGATCAGAAGTGTGCTTAGAATGGGGAGGTGCATAATTAATCTGGGACCACACCAAAAATATGTATATACTTTTCCCTGGTTTCATGTTTTACCAGCTGTGAAAGATAAGGGGGGGAATGGCAAGGGCAAAAGGCAGAGATTACATTACAATAGTCCATACAAACCATTTCACTTGTTTTCTTCACAAATAGTTTACATAAAGTCTTCCCAATCCTGGATTTAACAAATGCAACACAAATAAATTTCTAGCCTCTCAGCCATGATTTCCAAAACATATTGGACTCTTGTAGGTACACAGCTTTAGTGTGGGCTACATCTCTCTTTTGCTGACTACAACATCACACCACACACAAGAGATTCCACCCTTATTCAAACACCTAGGTATTCATTCTGTGCCTTCTCTCAGGAAGTGTCACAACCTGGGAGCTATGTAGACCTTGTCCAGGGCTGGACTCTGCATCATCTGAAACCGTTTTTCACAGTCAACTTGGGGATTTAGGACCCCCTGGCCGGCCAGCCAGTTTAGAGACAGTGTGTTTTAGTAGACAGGGATGCCAAGGGTTTTCTCTGCCAGGTACAGCTGTGCCCACATGTGCCCATTACCAAAATGTGTATCTTTAAACTGCGTTAAGAAATTATCCCAGTAACTAAAATGTCAGTCATTTATGAACAGAACCTGAAAACTAGCTCAGTCATGAAGGGGTTAACAAAGATTTGTATCAATCTTGATTTGTCTTTACAGTTTCATCCAAGATAGAGAACCTGTGGTAATTAAAATTTGTAAGCAACACAATACATGTCAGGAAAGGATTTACATTTTCAACCCTTGGAGATTTTTATAAGGTTTGTTGAAATATATGATTGATGAGCATAGGCACAATCACAGGCTTTTAGATAATGCTAATTTCCTCTCTGATACAGAGGCATGTCAAGGCATCCTTTGACAGGACAAGTATTCAAGGCAGTCATCAAAGATAAGTATGTCTGGTCACAATGTAAACTTTGTAATTATTTGTGAAATCTCAGTGAAGCTGCATCTGCTAGTATCTGCTAGTATCACAAACTGTGTGGTCTGAGGAATAATGGAAAAGCTGCTTACTCTCCAAAGGCTTCAGATTGATGCGGATTTCATCTCCATAGTATTCAGCTTTGTCACCTTGTGATTTCTCTCTTAGATAAAAAAAATATTTTCTATTTGTACTTAAGTTCTGAGCTTTCAGAGATCTGGTTTTGTGAAGAGAGGATTGAGATGGAAAATCCCCTTCTGAGGGTTGATAACATTGTTGTATATAATACTTGCGGAAGGGGATATGCATTTTTAGCAGCTTGTCCAAGGCTCTTACAAAAGTTTTTTTTCTTTAAGATAAAATAGAATGATAAGGATCACATACATAAATTCTTATAAACCAATGTAATGATTATTCTCTGCTCCTTTATTTGTGCTTTTTTTTTTCAAAACCCTTTTCATTCTCTGTAAATTGAATAAAATAGCCATCTTTAAATAGAAAACTATTTAGCTGGTCTTTTTGTGATTTGTAAGTTAGGAAATGTAGTTTTATTCTTTTTGCTTGAATGAATTCTTATTACTTGATGGATGGTTTTGTAGCCATAACAAAATGATAGTGCAGAATGCAGAAATGGCATGTGCTACATGCATGAAAAGTTATGGCCATTTCAAGTCAAAGAGACACTTAGAAAACTCTGCATGAGATACCACAATCAATTTAATGAGGCTGACGTGTCAAGACAAGGTAGTGTGTACCAGTGTAAAGTAGTAAATCACCTGAATCCTGTACTGCTGATACACAATAAGCTAAACTGTTCCTGATGAATGTTGACTAATCATGAGCACTTAAAAATCGCTTTCTACAACTCTAAGAGCACTTGATTGGAAAATGCACCAGTGACATGAACCACACTGGTCATAACCAGAATCAATTATTGGTATAACTATTGCTTCTTTTGAGTTAATTAAAGAAAGGGAGAAACACCTATAAAGAGGGTCTATATTCAGAAAGTGCAAACCTGCCACTCTGAAAGGCAACTGAGTTCTCTCATCCATAGCATTCATAATCACTGCAATTTACCAGACCAATTACCAATGCCCTCTTACTGGGCAATTAAGATGTCTGCACTTAGGTAGCTGTGGCAGGGATAGTCCTTGCAAAGGTACATCTCAGTCTCTCATGGACCTGACTACATGAAGAATTTGTTGGAAGCCCCTGGCAGTCAGCAATGGGAGTACGTTAGATGAGGACCAGCAGCAATATGAACAGATGTACATACATGCCATTGCTACAATAAAACAGTAAACATTTTAATTCAGCATTAAAGAGACATTTGCCTATTCTGAGTCTTTTACTAGCCTATCCCCAACCCACTTATATTCACCTTCTGTGAACTTTCCATTGCTCCAGGTGTCAAACTGTATTGGACAGTGTTGTAGGTTACACTGGGCTGATGACATTAATCTTCTCGTCAGGTGATGGTGCGTTTGAGCCCGGTGATTCACTGTACTGCATTCAGCAAGGAGGTGACATGCTCTATTATACCTAGCAGAACAGTTTTTAGGTTTAGCATAGGGACAACTGCAAAGGGAAGAAGAATTTGGTTCTAACAGTGGAAGAGTGCCATCGAATTAGGAATAGTTGCATGCCCAGAAACAGGATAAAGCAGAAATGTAAAGACTGATCTTATGTTAAAAATTGATATACATGTCGGCGGCTTTGCACATGTCTTTATCCGGGGGAAGGACTCTGTAGAGTTTTTACTAACTTTCCTTTCCGCTGGTTCCCCAATCTTTGAAGTATTTGGGAATAGCCTTCCGAAAGGCACTGCTTTAAACTTTCAGGTGAACTTTCTCCCAATTACTTTCTTCAATCTCTAAAGATCTATAGACTTGGTCTCAGATCATGTTTTCTTGGATGGCCCACTGCAACATTCTAAAACAAAACATCCTCTCTAGACTTCTATACCCGATGCAGGCACTCCTGATTCATATCCCTTCTTCTTTTCTCCACTGTGTTTGCTCTTTATTCCTCAAATACATTTGGTCTGACAAACCTGCTAGGTTGCATTTTTTGACATTTTATGGCTTTCTAAATGTTTGGATGGCATGGCGGTCCCTGATGGTCGTCTTCACTACCTGGTGGTAAATGTTATATACATATATGACACACAAGCTATTATTAACTATTATGTAAACTGGCTAAAATGTACTTTTTGTTTCAATCTGTAACCAGCTATGATTTTCTAAAACTGCCAAAAAATATATAAATTACGTTTCCATGCAACCACGTCAACAGTGGAGGCTTGCTGTACACTGTACAGGTGAAACTCTAATAATTAGAATATCGTTCAAAAGTTTATTTATTTCACTAATGCAACTTAAAAGGTGAAACTAATATATGAGATAGACTCATTACATGCAAAGCTATCAGCCTGTGGCACTGCTGAGGTGTTATGGAAGACCAGCCTTCAACTCTTCTGCATTGTTCAGTCTCATGTTTCTCATCTTTCTCTTGTTAAATAATAAGGTAACGGAAAAGGTTCTACTACGCAAACTAGGGTTGTGGAGAGGTGCTAAATGATAATCGGGCAGTATGACTGCAGGAGTCCACAGATATGTGCATCTAAAGCAAGTATAAATCCCCCTTAGCAGCTTAAGCCTACGCAGGCGATACTAGTCTCCTTTCCAGAAGCGCGGATTATCTATTTCTAAAATATTTTATTGCCAATAGCTGTATCTCACTGGCAAGCGCTTTCGGGGCCTCGCAGGGTCCCCTTCATCAGGCTTATATAGAACATCTTCATTAATCTAATTGCCTGCTTGATTAGATTGCTTTTGGATTCTGCATAGGGATTGAAGACAAATTACAGGCATCCTCTGCAAAAACTGTTTCAGTTTTGTGAACTACTCTCTAAACCTCTTGTATGCATAAAGAGATGCAGTGAAAATTCCTTTCCTTATTACAACACAGGAAATTATTATGTAATTCCTGACCTTCCTAAAGGACAGCTACATTTTTGGAACAATTGCCCTTTAGTCGATTCCCCCCACCTCTTTAAGTGCTGTCCACCTGAAAATATATGTTAGGTATTGGTGGAGCACTGAACCACAAGGTTATGTGGGACAAAGTATGGCATTTTTGTAACTGTTAATCCCCCACCCCCCTAAGTGCTACCCACATGAACAAATACTTACCTTCCTCCTTCAATCCAATGATCTTTACTTGCAGATCTGCCTTTCTAGCAAAATGCCCCCTCCAGGTTCTCCTTTCAGTGAAACTGTGTCCCACATAGTCCCATTCATTCCTTGGGGAATTGATTAAAGGATAACTGTACTGAAGGTACAATTGTCCTTCAAACTTATTGACAAAGGATAAGTGGTCCTCTGCAAACTGGAATTATGGTTTCTTGAGGTAGCAATGTGATATTGCTGTTAATATTCTGCTTATGGGTTACTTTCTTGCTTTATTACCTTTACTTCTGAGTAATCAGTTATGCCTATCCTTTGTACATGCAAGCTGGCTATCCTATCTACAGTACGGCAGAGAGACCCTGGAATTTATGTTCATGTTCTGTAGGATGCAGGGAGGGTTCTGTGGCAGCTGTAGTTAGTGACAGCTGAGACAGGTCTGCTCTATGGGCTCTATGGTGAGCTCCTATACCGTGGTCAGGGTCCCCCAGAGGAGCGGGGGACCCCAAAACCACAGCGGGGGGGCAGACACGATCGATTTGATACAAGTGATCTGATTAGATCACTTGTATTAAACAAGCAGTGGCTCTCACTGTACATTTAGCTCTGCTTGTCCGGAGCAGGGCTAAATGTACAAAAAAAACACACTCAAAACAAACTCACCCGGCGCCCGAAACTAGCCAAACACCAGTCGCAAATGTGACTGCTCCGACCCTGGTAATTTTGCCTGTGCGTAGTATCGGGGCATTTTCACGAGCACTCATGAAAATGCCCAGTATTGGCACTGGTGCGTCCCTACTTAATAATATAATGCATTGCTGGGACTTGTAGTCCTGCATAGTTGGTGGTATTCTGCATTGCTGTATAATCATTATACAGCAATGCAGAATACCACCAGCTATGCAGGACTACAAGACCCAGCAATACATTCTAATGTAAACAATAATAATTCTAACAGCTACACACACACGCTGGTGCGTCCCTACTTAATAATATAATCTATTGCTGGGACTTGTAGTCCTACACAGTTGGTGCTATTCTGCATCGCTGTATAATCATTATACAGCAATGCAGAATACCACCAGCTATATATGACTACAAGTCCCAGCAATACATTAAAAATGTAAATAATCATAACAGCTTTATAGCCCCCCCCCCCTCCACGCGCCCCCACACTGGCCTTACCTGACTCCTGCAGCAGGCGCAGCTGCTTCATCCTTGGCGGCCAATCTCCCAGCAGAGAATGTGAAGAATGTGCTGCCTTGCGGTTCCTGCTGTGTCGGAGCCTGCCAGACAGCCAAGTGACAGGCGCAGCTTCCTCTCATTCCCCACACAGCCGCCCGTACATTCAGAGCGCGGCGGGGAAGGAGCGGCACTAACCGGAAGGGGGGGGGGGCAGCGTGAGGAAGCTTCGTGCCCTCTGCTTCCTCTCTGGGCCCCCCCCCCAACAGGCGGAACGCTGGGACCCTGGTAGTTCTGCCATTGATGAAAGATATACTTTTAAAGCATATGCATATTGTATTATTTCGTCAACGACCATCTGACAAAAAAATGTCAACCCGCGCCATCAATCCTTTCCCGTCACACTCTGCCTGCAACTGACAGCTAGCTAACCGGCTGCTGGATGTTAAAAAAGCTGGCTGGTGATGCTGCTTGACATCATTGACCAAATACGCTCATGACTATATTTCGTCAATGACGTCACCTGGGATCTTCCAGCCAACTTGTTTATAGTTTGAAACAAGCCAGCTGGCGGGAAAATCCTTTGTTGCCAGGGTGCAGCCAGCCTCCAGAGTCCAAACAACCAATGGTGCTTGCAGTCCACACAGCGAGAAGTTGCTATTTATTGGCAGTAGAATTCTTATTTTTTAAATGTGACAGTTATTTTTAGTTAAACCAATGAGATTTGAAAATGACAGTCACGTGGCTAAATTAAAGATACCTATTTGGGTATTAAAGCATTGTGAATTGAGCCTAATGAAAACTATTGGACTGTTGGACAGCTGGTTTGCTGTTACTAAGCTTAACTTTGGTTCTGCCTTCTATCGACGTCTGTAATTTCTGATGTTACATGCATGTGCTTACCACTGGATGGAGTCATGCATTCTACGAAGCAATAGATTTTCTAAGTCACTTGACAAGTGAATTCACAAGATGCTCCTGACAGGTAAAAAACTAAATTGATCTTAGCAGCCCATATTAACTCTGACCTAGTAAAAACCTGTGTGAATCAAGTGTAAATCCAAAACAAAAAAATGCCTTAATAATGTATGATACTTTTCCTTGCTAGAAACCTCGGTTCTAATATGTGATGTGTAATACTGCAGCTTGGTGATCAGTATTTATGAAGTCCTAGATATGTACAACTAATCAATGACTGTTCATGAATCCTATGTATGGCTAGAAATCCATAGGCTGTTAATCAAACCCATCATAGAGCAAAATTACGAACTTAAATCCAACCCCAATGATGTTTTTGTGGGTGGGGGGGGGGTGGATTATGCTCATTTTCAAAGCTAATAGGCAAGGGATTGACAAATACAGAGTATGGGGAGCTTGGCACTATTATGGGGTCATGCAACAACAATGCAACAAACAAAATGTTAAAAATACTGCTCAGTGGGGAAAGAGTTCTCCTTTTTTATGCAACTTCAAGGGCGACATGGAAAAAACACCCATCCTTTCCATAACATGCTTGGGGGAGGCCTTAAGTGTTACGGAACAGTATGATTTTCATGGACAGTGTCAGTGACTGCGTATTCTGGCATCACATATTTAACATGAATAATACATTTTTTTACATTATTGCTTGGCCTAAATACAGCATCAGGAGCACCCCAATCTAATTCATTGATTGATGTGTATGTGCAACTATGTAAAGTGCTGCATAAATCATCGGCGCAATATAAATACCTATAATAAATTAAAATAAAATAAATTACAACTTGGAAAAAATACTATATTAGTTCAGGATATTTTTGTTAACATTTGCCTTTGCTTTGCTTTAAACTTATATTTTATACAATGTTTTAAACCAAATATACAATGATCTGAAGAGAAGAGAAAAGTGAGTGATGAATCTCTGCTCTAATTTATTTAGTTGTAACTTCAGCTTGCGCTATTGTCAGCGAAACTCCCGCTCTGCGCATGCGCAGCAGAGAACAAACACGCGCAGGCGCAGCTGAGAACAAACACGCGCAGTTGCAGCTGAGAACAAATACGCGCCAAGAGGCGCACAGGAAGTTACATCATAGATGGATTCACCGCCGTATTTAAGGCCAGCTCAAACGCCCACTAGTTGCTGGTTTGTTTTGTCAGCTTGATCGTGTTCCTTGTCTCCCGTTTAGCCACGTCCTGTATATACCTGATTCCCCTGGATTTGACCTGTTCCTGTGTAAACGACCATCCTTGCTTGCTGCCTGCCTTTTGACCTCGGACTGTTTTGGATATTCTTCGGCCTGCTCCCTACTTGTACTGAATTGGATTTCCTGGCTTTTGACCCCGGCTCGTTGTGACCTCGATTACTGGACTTTCCTAAAGGACTCGTGCCTCTCCCTGTCTGCCTGGCCTTTGTCCTCAACCTCAAAGGTCACAAGACACGAGGTGCAAGAGAAGCCTCCTCTCACTTCGGCCTCCCTACCAGGTATGTGATAGCTATTGAGCTTTGTAAATAAAGGGCTTTTTTTCCATCAAAGGGACTTACAAGGTGCAGCAACTTTCAAAATGGCCAATCCTTAAAGTGAAGATCTTCATGGAGCATGGACAGGTAAGTGTAAATCATTGGGGGATGCTGGGGGGCGGGGGGGGTGGGTAACTTTACTAAAAGAGTACAATTATCCTTTAAGTGCTGAAAGTCTGTTCCATGCTGTCAGAGACCAGAGAATCGAAATGTTGTCAGTGACTAGACCACTGCTATGTTGCAAGACGAGTGCCTGGTCATCCCATCCAATGTCTGAATGGCTATGTTAACAAGGTATAAATACACGACACTACTAAATCTTGTCCTTTTAAAATATTTATTTAAAAGCTCCCCTTACTAAATGGAAAAACTGTGGTTGGTTGTGTGCAGGATACACTCTGTAAATTTAATGGAGTGGCAGACAGGGGTCATAAGGTAGTCTGCAGGTGTGTCACGGGAGCACAAACCCAAGGGCAATGAACCTGAATCCTGAGCAGACTGATATATTCAGTTGATGGCAGAGTTCGTGGCAAACTCCGCCCAGGGTAGCAGATCAATCCAATTGTCCTGATGGTCAGAGATATAGCAGCGGAGAAATTGCTCCAGGGCTTGGTTGGAACACTCAGCTGCACCATTGGACTGCGTATGGTAGGCCGAGGAGAAGGAGAGTCCAATACCTAACTGAGAGCAAAAGGCACGCCAGAACCTAGAGACAAACTGGCTCCTGCGGTCCGAGACAATCTTCTTAGGCAAACCGTGTAAACGAAAGACCTCCCTGGCAAACACCGAGGCCAGCTCCTGAGCAGTAGGCAGCTTCTTAAACGGAATACAGTGGCACATCTTGGAGAACTGATCGACCACCATGAAGATAACCGTGTAACCTCGGGAAGCAGGAAGCTCCACAATAAAATCCATGGCCAGGTGAGATCAGGGACGCTCCCCATTTGGAATGGGATGCAGTAGGCCCAAGGGTGGGCGTTGAGAAGATTTGTTCTGGGCACAGATGGAACATGCAGCCACATACGTGGCAACATCAGTGTGGAGAGATGGCCACCAGAACTGACGGGAAACAGCCCAAGACGTCTGGTTCTTACCAGGATGACTGGCAATCTTGGAATTGTGGTACGTGCGCAGCAGTTTGATGCGCAACCCCTCAGGCACAAAACATTTGCCAGCAGGTCTCCCAGTGGGAGCATTGGACTGGGTGGCCAGGATTTGTTCCCCAAGGGGAGAGGTCAAGTTGGTGCGGATAGCAGCCAGGATATGATCGGAAGGTATGACTGGTGTCGGCACGGAGTCCTCCCTGGACAACTCAGAATACTGGCGAGACAAGGCATCAGCCTTAACATTCTTGGAGCCGATCAAATAGGAGACCACATAGTTAAAACGAGACAAGAATAAGGTCCATCTAGTCTGACGGGGTGTAAGCCTCTTGGCCTCCGAGAGATATGTCAGATTCTTATGGTCGGTGAGAATGAGAACCGGAAACGCAGAACCTTCGAGCAAGTATCTCCCCTCTTTGAGGGCCAGGATGATAGCCAAGAGCTCTCTGTCTCTAATCTGGTAATTGCATTCTGCTGGAGACAGCTTCTTGGAGTAGAACCCACAAGGAAGTAAGGGTCCATCAGGTGTTCGACGCTGCGACAGGAGGGCGACTACTCCTGTCTCATAGAAACAGTATGTCTTGCTGCACTCCTTACCGGAAAGACCCCAAGCTGGGTGGGTGCTCGATGTGACCACGGCAGGCACCGTGTATATCACAGAAAAAAGGAATAATGTCACCAGCACACCGTTTTTGTAAATCAATGATCCATTTTAATGGCACATTGCCATCCAATACATACAAGCGCTTTCGGTGTCATTCTGAGCCTGATGAAGGGGACCCCTTGTGGCCCCGAAAGCGCTTTTATGTATTGGATGGCAATGTACTCCTGTCTCAGACGCATCCACCTCTAGGACAAAGGGCAAACCAGGATTGGGATGAGACTTGAGGCCCTCAAAAGCTTGGGAAGCAGCAAGCATCCAATTGTGGGCATCTCTGCCCTTCTTGGTCAGATCGGAGATGGGTTTGGCCAATGCGGAAAAGTTCCTGATAAATTTCCGATAATAGTTGGCAAACCCAAGGAAACGCTGAATGGAACGGAGACCACTGGAGCGAGGCCATTGCAGAACTGCCGAAACCTTCTGAGGGTCCATGGAGAACCCTTCAGCAGAAATGATATAGCCCAAGAAGGCAACCTGAGACAGGTGAAATTCACATTTCTCAAGCATACAGAAAAGCGCATTCCTACGTAACCGCTGCAGCACCCGCCTGACATCCAGGTAGTGTGATGCAATGGAGTCTGAATAAACCAAGATGTCATCCAAATAGACCACCACACATTGCTGCAACATATCGCAAAATACATAATTAATGAACTCCTGGAAGACAGCGGGCGCATTGCACAAGCCAAAAGGCATGATATTCATAATGACCGGTTCTGGTGTTAAACGCGGTCTTCCACTCGTCACCTTCCTTGATCCTTACGAGGTTATATGCTGCCCTTAGGTCAAGCTTGGTAAAGACCGTTGCTCCCTTGAGGCGGTCGAACAATTCGGTAATCAACGGAATCGGGTATGCATTTTTGACTGTGATGCGATTTGAGACCCCTATAGTCAATGCAAGGTCTCAACTCGCCCCCCTTTTTCTTTACGAAGAAAAAGCCAGCACCCGCTGGAGAAGTGGACTTGCGAATGTGTTCCCGGGAAAGTGCTTCTGCAACGTACTCCTCCATCGCCTTATTCCCCCACAACAGAAAGAGGATAAACCCTGCCACAAGGGGGAATGGAATCGGGTTGCAAATCTTTAGCACAATCGTAGGGACGATGAGGAGGAAGGGCGCGCATCTTGTCAAATACATCCCAATACTCATGATATTCAAGAGGCAACACAGAATCCGAGGAGGTACTAAGTACCCTAACAGGCCCATTTATGCAAACAGCGCCACACTGTGGAGACCAAGAGAGGATCTCGGCCGACTGCCAATCAAAGGTCGGATTGTGCTGCTGAAGCCATGGGAACCCCAAAACCACGGAGTAGTGCGGGGATGAAATAACCTGAAAACAGGCAGATTCCCTTTGAACAGCCCCAATCGCCATATCGACAGGAACAGTCTCGTGAGTAACCTGCGCCGGTCGCAGGGGTCTACCATCAATTGCCTCGATGGCCAGTGGAGTAACACGAGGCTGCAGGGGTATGGAATTTGCAGCAACAAATGTACTGTCAATAAAATAACCACCAGTACCGTAGTCCACCAATGCCTGAGTAACCGCTGTGCCCCCTGTCCAGGAGAGGACAACTGTGATTAGCGTTTATCTTTGCGGGAAGCCAGGGACGAGGAAATTCCACCCAAGATCTGCCCCCAACAGGACCTTAGGTGCGTGCGTTTCCCAGACGGGTCGGGCATGACTTCAGGAAATGCCCACTGAGACCGCAATACAGGCACCGGCCCTCGCTCCTCCTAAAGGCCCGCTCAGCCTCAGAAAGGCGAGTGAATCCCAGCTGCATAGGTTCACTGCCAGACGCACCATCCCCAGGAGGCGTGGGAGGTGAGGGAGGAATGGGTGGGAAAGAAAACGTAGGAGCCAATCTGGTAGAAGGCCTCTGCAGGCGCTCCTTAAACAAAGGCCACTCCCTGAGCCTGGTATCGATCAAAATCAGGAAGGAAACGAGAGCCTCGAGCTCGTCAGGGAGATCCTTAGCCGCAACCTCGTCCTTCAACGCATCAGAGAGACCATGCCTGAAGGCAGCCACCAGGGCCTCATTATTCCAGCCCACCTCTGCAGCCAGGGTACGGAATTCAATGGCATATTCGGATATGGTTCGTATACCCTGTTGAATGGACAGGGGCAGAGCGGGCAGGTACATTGTATACCCTACGAAAGGAGGAAACAAAACATGGGTCATCGTGTATCACGGGTTTATCGTTCTCCCATAAGGGATTCGCCCAGGCCAAGGCCTTGTCCGAGAGCAACGAAATCAGGAAGCCCACTTTGAACCGATCAGAAGGAAACGCCTGAGGGACCATCTCAAAATACTTGGTTTAAGAAGCCACGACACTGACTCGGTTCACCCCCATATCGCTGCGCCAGGGGGCTGAACCAGTCATCCATCTGGTAACAGGGACTTCAGCTGCAACTGCAGGAGCAGGAGTGGCAATGGGAGCAGCAGCAGGAGGAGGAACCACCGGCCCAGCAGCACCAGGAGGAAGGTGTGCGGTGCAACCAACGTCTGCAACGCCTGAACGAACTGACCCAAAAGGTGATCTTGTTGATCGAGCCTGGAGACCAGCATAGGAAGCGTGGGAGTACCGGCTGGATTTATGGCCCTTGCGTAATGTCACATGAGCCAGGAAACCAGACCTCACGGAAATGCAGGTAAAATAAAGTCGTTTATTTAAAGGAACATAAATAAACATTCATCAGGGGGCAGCGAGGTCAGGAACAAGCCGGTCAAGTCCAATGCGGGTACATCTGCCGAGCCGGGATCACGTCCAAAGCGTGTAGTCATCCAAGCCGGGGTCAAGTCCAAAGCGGGTAGTCGTCCAAGTCAGAATCAAGTCCAATGCGGGTACGTCAGACGATGCGGGGTCGAGAGCCAGAGGAAACGTCAGCCAGGCCGGATCATACACAGAAACACACAAAGGAACTCAGACTGCCAGAGATGCACTTTGGAGCACAAACCCAAGGGCAATGAACCTGAATCCTGAGCAGATATAGTCAGGTGTTGCCACATCATCACTGTGCGACGCCCAGGCAGCAGGCAAGCGATGAAACAATCAGAGGATATAAGAGACTGCAGTCTGCACATGTCCAAAATGGCTGGACAATGTGAGGACAAGGTAAGACCTTGACAAGGTGGTAGAGGTGCCACTCTGACAGCCTGAGTGCCATCTAAACCTGTTGCAATGTGGAGTGGATGACAGGCATCATTTGGGGTACATTTACAGAAGAACATCTTAATATTTGCAAAAGGCTCCAGTGGAGCCTAACACAATTCCCATAGGCACAGGCTGTTGTGGGTTATTTTTTTATCTTCAGATCCTACTGATTTGTATTAAAACTCAGCTCACCTCCGCTTCCTTGGTGATTAATGACAAGTCACTCTTTTTCATGACTAAAGTGGTCTCCCCAGGGATCCCACAGGCTGATAAAGAAATGAATCCCTTCGATGAATAATTCCCCAAGTCAAGTTTTTGTTGTTTAATAACTCTTTTGTCAATGATCGATCGGAATGCCTTAGTATGTATGCATGTGTGTGCTGCATGAATCAGTGCATAATCTTGTGACAGTGAAGGTAAAAAAAAAGTAAGCCCCACTGTTATTAATACATAGCTACTCTTTAGCACTCAAAGAAAAGTAAAAAAGAAAAAAAAATCAATAAATAAAATCCAGGAAGGATCACTCAATCTTCTTTTACCTTACCAAGAAGCGGCTGATTATACGCAAATCGACTCTGAGCATGATTTTAGAAACATTTATTTTTTCACTTTCATGATCCATACTCATAAGGGAGTAAGGAGGAGGTGAAAATACATTTAAGATGAGATGGGAAGGCATCAATCAACACAGAAAATGTATTCCACTGTGTTTCTTTCTTTCAAGTTGATATTTTGGTTGCAGTGATGTGACTTGAATATAAAGTGTGTTTATATTATATATATATATATATATATATATATATATATATATATACAGTATGTATACACTGTATATATTAGTTTTGTTTATCACATGCCAAGAAATATTACCTTAGGGTTACGTATTATAAAATAGGGAACATTCAACGTGACACTTCTGCAGTGCAAACTCTTGGGGCAAAATGATTTCAGCAACAAAGTAGCTTTAACAGGCTGAATAGTACTGGGGTAAGTAGCACTATGTTCCCACCAAAAACAAACACTGGCTGCCAGATTCACTGATAGTAGGGGTAAGGATTAATGTAAGGATAAATGTAAGCCATATTGAATTGAAACATGAAAAGGGGTACCCTGCATCTGGCATAAGGGAATGTGTCCCTTGAACCCCATCTTCAAACACCACATTCCATCTTCTTTGCTCTGCTCTGATGGTTTCCAATTGACAATCAGCTACAGACAATCAGAAGGTGACAGAGGTAAGGTCCCAGTCCTATCCAGTGATGCATCTCCTCTTTGTAACCTTGGCCATGAGGTAAATTATTTGAATAATAACTTCAGTCTTCAAAATTTGTGGATGTCTTTTATTTAAATATACAGCACTGTGGGTTTATGATCACAGAACTACCTGGCCCTCAAGTGCTGGCGCCACAGGTTTACCATGACTAATGGTAAATCAGCCCTGATTGCAAAGGTTTTTTTTTAAATGGATCAATGCATTTCTCTAAGCTGAATGCAAGATAAAAGTGGCAATAATAATTAATAATTATTAATAAATAATAGCTATGGTAAGATATACATTTTGAAAACAAACGGCATTTAGCAAAAAATAATCTTTTAATGGTATAATGGCTTTGTTTTTCTATAAACTATTTCCTTATGAATGATTTAGGAGACTTAATTTATTTTTTTAAATACAAACTAATTTAAAAGAAAATATCAAATATCAACAAAAGAAGTCAAAATATTAACGTAACAGCAATAAAGTACAGTCAACTATAAAGCAGATAACTTTTTCCCAGGAGTCTGTTCAGAGCTTGAGGTAAAATGGAAAGCATTCCTATCAATGGTGAGATATAGCGATGGGTGTTGAACATTTAGAGGTATGCCAGGGTTGTACAGTTCTATTGATTATGAGGTTACAGTATGCAGACCATACACTGTAGCACTCACTTTAAGTCTGCTGTCATCTATCTCATTTTCTACAGAGAACAAGCAAAATATATTGTTTAGTTACCTAGAGCTAACTGTTTTTTTCCCTTAAGAAATCAATTCATCATAAAAGCAAACTATAATTGTTTGGACATTTTTTTCTAAATTTTTACAACTTAACTTTTTTTTAAAAAACTTTGTTTTACAAATAAGTACCTAATACAGGGTTTCCAAAGCACTAAAGGCATTCTAAGGTGACAGCACAGAAGTTTCTATCTACTTTCAGTATGCTGTCTCTGCATGAGGGAACCAGGAAGTGGAAGAGGGATGGAAATGAATTCTGTCTCATTCTGTTGTTTGTATATATTAGATCTCTTGAGCTCTGCAATAACAAGTATTAACAGGAGGTAAAAAGCAATACCAGTGAAAAGAAGCCTAAAGCTCCACTTGCTGGCTAAATTGAAGACTGCATAATAAGCATATGCAATATTGAATATTTACCTAATAAAAAAATATTTTTTATTTTGTTTGTTTTAGTCTGGACCATGATAAGGAAAAAATATGAGCAAAACCCCTATATATTCCCTATTGGACATGGGGAGGATCACTTACACCGTGTTTTCACATGTCTGCCAGAGGATCATTTCTTTGCCCTATGTGCAGAATGTATTTTTTGCAGCATGAAAAGCAATATTGTGTAAACAGTGAGACAAAATTTATGCTGATTGGGACTTCTGTAATATAATTTGTAATATATATCTTATTACAGCAAAAAAAATTACAAAATATGGAGTTAACATTTGAGCTTGACCTGTGGTGTTTACACGATAATGGTTTCTCTTTATCAAGTCAGAACTAAACTGAGTAAACAAAGGAAATTTGGCAGATTCATCTTTGTCACTGTCATCGTGGGCGAATGACTTCTCTTTCTTTTAGCCAAGTTAAACCCAGCTAGAGCACTGCAAAGAGCATTAGAAATGTCAGTCCTGGCAATGAAAATAATTTGTGGAGATCACCTTTTTCTAAAGGCATCTCATCTTCCTCAGAGTTTAATGGCCATGTTCTCCGGCTGCAGACTCAGAGCCCAGAGCACAACTCATAACTCACCACATTATGGCCAACTCTTCCTGCGTATCATTATGTGAAAATGAACTACAAAAGCCTCTGTCTCCGGTTAGAGATCTATTCAACTCTATTTCTTATGTAATTTGCTCTATAAAGTACAGAAACTGTGTGATATCTAAAGGAATAATTTTATAATAAGTACTCCTGGGAGCCAGGGGTTCAACCAGAGTTTGCTCTAGGGCTTTAAGCATAAAATATTGCCTTTCAACACAAAGAAATATCAATAGCCTAGCCTATTCTTCACTAGATTCATTTTACCTGCTAAATTAAACCATTAAGTCATTTGAAAGCTGTGAATGACAGAGTGTCTAGTCAGGTGACTTTTAAAAAAAATTATTTTTCAGGATGCAAATTGTTTCAGTCTCTTTTGTCACAGCTTATTTAAAACTGTGTTTGTAATGCTGCATTAAGGCACTCTACTACTGTATTCAAAGGACTGGCATTTTAATTGTTTCTCCTAATGGACCTTACAGTATATCTAAAGCCAAAAGCAAAACTGTATTATATTGCAGCTTGCCAATCCTTAAATGTGGTGGCTGCATTATTTTTTTTAGGCTTTTTATCCCTTTATTTTCACCTGGTCATCCTGCCAGTAACACACTTTCTGTGTTAGGGTGGCTCCACACAGTGAAGGAACAATGGAGCCACATTAGGACAGCAGCATTGGCAACCTGGGGAGAGGGTAGTGTTGGATGCACTAGCAGAAGTAGATAGACTTGACTACCAAATCAAATCCGAACCTGCTAACTCTTTGTAAGCAGTTACAGCAACTGATTTTTCTTTTCTTTTGAGAGAAAGGTTTTACATAAATTATTAAACTAACCATTGTAAGCACTCCTGTCAATGTTAAATGGTTTGTCTTTGCCCTTTATCTGCCACTTTTGCTAGACAGCTTGGTCTGTTAAAGCAAGTTGAAAAGTAACAGGCTTACTAGCCAGATCACATTTAATGATTGGTAAGCTTCATTATTTTACATTTTTGCTTTTGGATTTAGATACACTTTCAAATAAAGTATGCCCTTTAGTGCATGTACCCAGGGTACCAAAATATGCTAGAGCAGTGATGGCGAACCTTTTTGAGCCCGAGTGCCCAAACTGGATCACTAAACCAACTTTTGTATCTCAAAGTGCCAACCCTCTCAGGTTGTCTCTATGGGCGCTCAGGTAGTTAATAGGGGCTCTCAGGTGTGCTATGCAGGCTTTCAGGTGGTCTGTATGGGCTCTCAGGGGGACTGTGCGGGCTCTTTGGGGGGCTGTGTGGCTCTAAGGTGGGCTATGTGGGCTCTCAGGTGGTCTGTATAAGCTCTATGGGGGGGCTGTGCGGCTCTCAGGTGGTCTGTAGGGCTCTCAGGGGGCTCTGCGGCACTAAGGGACGCTGTGTGGGCTCTCGGGGGGATGTGCGGCTGTCAGGGAGGCTATAAGGGCTCTCAGGTGGTCTGTATGGGCTCTCAGGGGGGCTGTAAACAAACACAATTATTTGAAAGCTATGCATGCATTAACAAAGACCTGCATGAGTAAGGCACAAACATTATAAGTCATGGAAAAGGTGCCACAGCATGTTTATCAAAGCTATTGTGTATGAAACAGTACCAGATTGTCACTCACATGTAAAACAATTCGCTCAGAGACAGAGTCTCTGTGCAGCCGCTGCTTGCAGAACCGGACTGTCAGCTGCCGCCTCACATGCTGAGCAGCGGGAGATAGGCGGTGATGACAGTTCCTCATTGTTCTGCCATAGAACACTGCCCCCTAGTGTCTATACACTAGAAATATGCCATCCTAAGCCAGCACATGCGCCCTAGTAGCATACCGGCACCTTTACAGTGGCTTCAGCCGATTTCTGACAAAACATCGGACCTGGGCTCGTGTGCCAGTAGAAAGGGCCCTGCGTGCCAGGTTCGCCATCACTGTGCTAGAGGGTCCTCCCCTGACACATCACATGCATGTTTAGAATTTGGGGCAGGCTGAATACGAGAGAGCATTATGCACCCCCACATCCCTGCTGGCCCCATTGGGCGGTTTCCCCTGCTTTCCCCCAAGTATCTGTCTTTTTTTAGAATATAGGCCAGAGATGGGAAGATATGCTGTGGTAAACTCACTCAGACAGCTCAGACAGAACAGACAGCTAATCCCGCTGGAACAACTACAGGCACAATACAGGAGGTCCCCAATAAACTAAATGTGGCATAAACAACTGAATTTCAATTCCACAATAAAAATCCTCAGGCCTAATGACTCCCTGACCCCTTTTAGTCCCTTAATATAGGGGAACCCATCCATAAAAGCCTTTTATCCCTCCTGCTTAAATTTTTCTTACATGGGCAACTGATGAAAGGGCTATTCTTTTTAAAAGAATGGGTATTAGCACTTGGTCTTACAATTACAGATCCCCAGAAGACCAAAAACCTTCACCTGACATGTTTCATTCCTTGCTTCCACACACACACACACACAGAAGCTCTGTTATATATTGCTTACTAAATGGTACTAGGTTCCAGTCAAGATACCCCTATCTCCTCAGCTATCCTTGACACCTGCGGAAGAGTATGTGCCCAATGTGGCACTTTCCTACACATACGGTGACCATCAATCAGACAGCCTCCTGTCAATATTTTTCCATCCTACTCCCCTCTCTATAAAACAATCACAGTGTCACTACTCACTTAATAAATGTGGCAAAAAAAGTAATCCCTCTCCACTGGAGACAGAATCGAAAGCCATTAACAACGTGAGTGACATAATGGAAGCAAAGAGATAGGTTCATGTTTGCAACCAATCACCCGAGAGAGATGCATATCCAAAATGTCAAAATCATAAGACCCATGTTTAAGAGAACAATCGGCCACTAAGACAAGCATACATGGGGGTCTTTACCCGGCTTGGGGAGAAGAATAACATGAGCATCATAAAAAGAGGCTGGCAAGCTTCCAGTCAGTAAACAATGCGCATCCAATGACTGAAGTCTGGGAGACAACTGGGTAGCATAATGCTTATATAATTCTGCCAAGAACCCATCTGAACCCCAGCAACCTATTACAGAAGGAGGCAATGGCTTTCAAAATTTCCCACAGGAAGATTTTAGCAAACAGAGCATCTCTGTCAGCTGGCTCCAATAACGGTAATATAAAGTCCCCAAGTAGAGAACACAGTAAGGCCATCTCATAGTTAGAGATGCGGGAATACAAGGATAGGTAGTATTGTCTTAAAACATGAAAGATACCTTCCGGGTCCCTAAGTAAATTCTCCAGTGCATCTCTGATACAGGGAATATTAGTTTAAAATCATTGTTCTGCTACCAACAGAGTTAAGAGCTTACCATTTTTATCCCCCTGTTCAGACCTGGGTTCCACAGCCTCTCACGGGGAGCATTGAATCAGTTCAGTAAGATAGAGACTCAAGGATCACCTGGCCTGCTTGGGGGCACAAAGAGTATCCTCATCAGCTGCATCTGCATAAGCGGCAGAATAAGCAAGCTCTGCCTCCTGAAGATTATTCTAAACTGAATCATGACCCTGTTGAGAGGCCGTGATACCTGAGATATATTCCCCTCTCATGTATGTTTTAAAGTATCCCACACCACCCCCTCAAAAACAAAACTAATGTTGGCCATCCAGGATGTGTCAAGGGCTGCAGCCACTCAGTCCACCATCCCCTCGTCTTGGACCCAACCAAAGGGCAGTCTCCAGCAACAGCTCCACCTCCGACCAGGAAGCACAAAATTAACTGATAGCGGGACATGATCTGAAATTTCTCCAGGTAAGTAGAAGGCATTTGATACCAGCCCAAGAAAGGCCTAGATACCAAAGGCTATATTCAACTGAGCAGAAGAGCTATGAATATGGGGCAGAACAACAGTAGCCACCCTCCAGAAGGAAGGACAGTGTCAGCATGAATTCAAGATTTAACTCCTGAGTTTAGTGTCACTTTAAATTTCAGGATGTGACTATATTAAAATAAAAGGATAAAAAGTACCCCAAAAAAATAACAAAAAAAAGAACAAGCAATTCCTGCTGGAGTAATTTGGGAATGGGGGAACCCTGCTGGGATGGGGATTAAAGTATTGGGTTATTACAATCAGATAGGAGGTGTAATAGAACGGTAAGTTAATACCCCCTTGCCAGCAGGTTTTATGTATAAAGTGGTGACCTAGGATGGGGGAGGTACTTTACAGTAAAGTGAATTTAAAATGGCATGCTAGTGATTTTGGTCTATACATATATCATAATGAATGTGTAAATGGCTGAACCAACCAACTACTTGTACTGAAAAGAACCCAGTTTCAATCAGCATAAGGCTGGTGTTTTAAAGCAGCTGCCTTTTTTTGACACTACTTGATCCTAAAGAGTATATCAGCTGGTATTAACATGGGGGGTGCAAAGACTGCAGCCCTATTGCTATGGGAATTAAAGTCCACATGTCTGGAGCCATGTTGGTATCTTTCAAAATAGGCACAATTTTTTTGAAAACAAAACGGTCAGGTGGATTGGCTAAGATTTGCAGATATGCATTATCTGTTGATCAGCCTCATCTGAGTGGGACTCTAACAGTTATTACAAATGGACTTAGCACATGGAGAGACCTCAATAGGTTTTTTTCAGTGTGTTACAGAGACTAGTGGTTTCAGTTGTCCACACATTTGTCAGCTGGTAGTTACTCAATGGAGACATTGCTCTGCTGTTTCATAACAAGGTTCATGTACACTATATGGCCAAAAGAATGCGGACTCCCCTCCAAATTACTGAGTTAAATTGCACAAAGCTAGGTTCATAACGATGTGGTTTGATGAGTTTGTGGTGGCGGAACTTTAGTGCCCGCACAAAGCCCTGACTTCAACCCTACTAAAAACCTTTGCCATTTGCAAGCCAGGTCTTCTCAATACCTAACCTTACAAATTCTCTATTGGCTGCATGCTCACAAATACCTACCTGTGGAAAGCCTTCCCAGAAGGGTGGAGGTTATTATAGCAGCAAGAGGCAACTTATATTACTGGCCATAGTTTTGGGATGGGATGTCCAACAATCTCATGGGTGTGATGATCAGATGACCACAAACATTTGAAATATAGTTTAATATGCTGTATAAATAGTTCTGATATGTGGTATTACATAAGAAATTAAATTATACCCAATGAAGATACTTTCTAAGTGGCTGCTGTGAGTTGCTGCACTTTGCACATTGCTCTTTACTGAATGAAATCACATACCGTGCACATGCATGTCCATTTACACATAAATGTCTTTAAATTTATACAATTGCATGTATATGAAAAGAGTTTATATATCTGCTGCCTTGAAAGGAAAATAAAAACGTTTTTATGTTTTACTATAAAATGCGAATTTTGAAATATTATTGTATAAAACAGGGGAGATATGGCTATGGTAGGAAAAAAGTAACAGACTGTAAATGAAAAGTAGTAAATCAAGAAAACTAATATTGTCTGCAGCACAGTGTATTAATATTGCTAGAGGGGCCACAATGCATTATGGGGCAGTGATATATAAATCGAATGGAAGAGCTTTAATGGTGGTAATTTGCAGGCTGAATGTTTCAGGTGTAGTTGTAATATAGAATAATACCCTTTTTCTCTTTTGTCTTGCTTGTTTGCTCGGTAAATAATGTCTTTCAGTCACAGATGGTCTCACAGGTTGACCACTGACAGCTGGTCATATTTTACTTCACTTAACCTCAAAGGAAAACCGTTACTCTTTGCAAAGAAACGTGACTTAGCACAGGCTGCCCATCCCCCACCGGACAGCAACAAATTCCCCCTCCTCGATAAATCATTGCCCTATAAAGGGGCTGATCAGAGTGCTTGTAAAAAGGAACGGTCCCTGTCCTATTGTCCAGCACAGCCTCATAACTGCATGGAAAATGAATAATTTCACACCTCTCCTGAATACATTTCCCTCAATCACTTGCCAAACAAGAAACCTCATGTTTTTTTTCCATCTTCATCAGAACTATTTTAGTCTTCCTGTAATTATCCTATTTTCTTTTCTCTGTTGAAGTCTTTACACTTCAGTGAGGAATAAAGAATGAATACAGGTTTAGGATATGTTAGCCAGAATGCTAGCAAATTGGAAGTTTCTGGATGTGTTGTTTATGAGATTATCTAAAGTCTGTTAAGCTGCTTTTAAAGAGAACCAGGCATTATTGGGCTTGTGCAAAGAGTTGAATATTTAGCCCTAAAAAATTATATTGTCCCGTAGTTGAAAACAAGCATACACAATGCTGTGGTATTTTAAAGTTATACCTTGGCACAGTGAGGTGAAGCAGGTATGGTCCAATTTCAAGTGACCTCTGATCCCTGACACTCAAACTAAAGTGGAAGGTCCAAGGTGAATAAAAGCACCACTCCAAAAGCCATCTCTCAAAAGCAGCTTCTGAAGCAGTCTTTTTAATTTAAGGGACCAATGTATTCCAAAGTTGATTTAACCCCCATTAACCAACCAGAGTCCAGTTAAACCAACAATCTAGGTCTTGATAAAGATGGAAGCTTTTAGCTCCCAAAACACATTGGCTTGTTGTCTTTATTATCTTTGAACTTCTGTGGTGAAATAAATATACTTGGGCTGTTATACAATTGGTGTGGTTTTATTCTCCTTTTTTTTCCTTGCTCTTTCTAATGTATATCTTTAAGACTCCTTCACGTTACAAAGTTACCCAGCCAGAGTTATTGTACTCTATAGTATGGCCGCACCTTCAGAAATTAATTTCAGATGCAGAGTCTCCCACCTACATCTTCTGAACACAAATTACAGGCTCAGGCTTAGACAAAGCTGGTAATGCTATAAAAAAACTGAGCAAATCTGTAATAAGTATGTCTGTAAAATGTTTATAATTTAAGATTATATATTTAGATTATAAGCATCATGAGTTATTAATATTTATTTTCAATGTGGCCAATCACTAGGAGATTTATTGCCACTGATGCATGCTGGGGACCCAGCATGCCAACCCACTACTGGGTTGCCTGCAGAAAACTACAGGAGTGATTTGGATCCAAGACCAGTTACCCTGCACAAAGAGGGATAATTGCTGTGACTGGTCTTCATACAAGAAAAGTTTCACATTGGATCACTGCACAGATCTGGAAGAAATACACAAAGCACACGAAGGTTCAAGTATGAATGCAGATACCTCTGAATCACATCAATGACTCATCATATCATAAATGCATACAGTCATGAAAGACAGGGAAACATAAAATGATGTATGTCATTAGAAATCCTTAATGTTTTTACAAGCTATTTCTTACAGAGGCATACCACTGCTGTTTATTGGGAAGTTCAATAACTTAAAGTGACATTAAAGTAAAAAAATAATTTCCAGCCCCCCAATGTTAATGTTAGCACTTACCTTAAATGAGGTTTCTTAATCCGATCTTCTTCTTTACTGATGTTTTCATCAGTACCTCCAGCGATGCAGCGGCTCTCTGATCCAGCACTGACTCCTCTCTGCTTGCAGGTACTTCCGATCCAGTGGTGTCTGCGTGCGGGTGCACGCGTCTATAGAACTGCGCATGCGTCCGCAACCAAAATCCTTTGGGGCCGCCCAAGCAGTTTAGAATTCTCGGGCAGAAGCGCGCGACAAAAACAGGGTAAGTGTAAACCGCTGTTAAATCGTTTTTTTAAAAAAACGTTTTGCCTATATCTACTGCTTGCTGGCAGTAGATATAGGCCAAAAAAAAATCAGAGGGTTTAGAACCCCTTTAAGCTTAAGCTTGCCCAACTCCAGCCAAAACATTTTATTTTTATGTTTTTGGATACCATGGGGAAAATGTACAAGTTTTCAGCATTTTTTTTCTGCTGTCTATGTCATCTTAAGGGAGATTTTCCTTCACTGTCTAGGTGATGGGTTATAAGAACAGACAGTACTGGATGTCTTTTACTCCATCGAAAGACAGACAGCAACAAAAATTAAGTAGTGTGGGGAAGGGTTAGAATCTTTGTCGGGTTTTCATTGCTGCCTGTGGCAGGTGTCATAGATTTCAGGAACTGAAAAATCTGCTCAGCTTAACAACAGCAAAACCACTATCCTTTCGAAAATAAAAAAAAATATTTTGGTTGGAGCCAAGTTTCTTAGATACATGCAGCTAAGCTTGACACTTTTGTATTTAAACTGAAAGTCTACCTGCTGAATGGCTCAAATGTCTTCTTAAAACATGGAGAACACAAAAAATAGACAACATTTAGTAGTGGTTCTTTGATCATGCTCTACTGTTAATAATAGTTCATCATAAAATTTGCTTTGACAGTGTCCGAATTAAAGTTTGAACTTAGAGAAACACTGTCGCTAAAATAAATATTTTAAATAAATGTCTCCCGGCAAAGAACACATAGAATACTCATCTCCCCACTGTCCATATTCTTCAGTAGTAAAAAGCACTTACTGAAGATTCTGCATTTCTATATACTGTCGTGATGTAGAGGCTGATGGAAGAAACCACAGTGTATGGCGGGGATCCAAGAAATAGACACCTTGGGAAGTGTTGGATTCTTCCAGATCTTTAGCCAGCAGTTTTAAGAGATTTAACTTTAAATGACTTTGACACTATTTCAAAAACCTAAAAAGCAGCCAAGCATGTAAAGAAAATGTTTCATTCTTTCCCACCACTGACACTACTGAACTCTGCTTTCTTGAAAATATAACCTTGGCGACATCTAACACTTTAGGGTTTGTCAGATTCCAGGTCCCCCACTGTGCAATCTATAGTTTTTTCCACTGGCCCATACATTACTACTGTGTCCTGTAGTGCCATAAGAGCCAATAGATGAAACCACAAACTGCAGTGGGGGATGCAGGCATCCAACATTCCTGCAAGTGTCAGATGCAGAAGGTTTTTCAGCAAGGTTATCTCTTCAAGACAGGGGAGTTCAGCAGCATGGGTGACAGGTCACTGTTAAGCATTTTTTTGGCAGACTTGGCTTCTTTTTGAGTATTTGACATAGCAACGGTCACCTTAATGTTACCCCCCATGCTGCTTTAAGGACTTACCTTAAATGATGCCTCTTGATCTGATCATCTTTTTTCCAGTAGTTTTTAGGAGTCCCTCCAGTGCTGTTGCCGGTCTCTGATCCAGTGCTGACTGCTGCGTCTTCTGTATCCTACGGTGTCTGTGCGGGGGGAACGCTGCAGGGATGCATGCATTTACTTACCCTGTGTCTCTCCTCTTCTCCCGGCCAAAGATCTCAACTGCGCATGCGCCCGCCCCATGATCCTTCATGGCTACTCGAGAATCTTCAGGTGTTCGGAAGGGAGCAAGCGGCGGAGATGGAGCTAAGTGACAACCTGTTTGATAGCGGTTTTTTATTTTTATGTTTTTGCATATATCTACTGCTTGCTAGTAGAAGGTTTACTTCTACTTTAAGAGTGTTATAGTGCAGTAACCCTTGCAGTTTATTAGAAAGTGACAAATCAATTAAGTAAAAAAAATCTTTAGACTTTGGCTACTTTTCTTATAGTAAATCAATGGACCAATTAATATATATTGAACTCCTGGAAACACAGCAAATAAAATTGTGATCAAAGCAGCAAACTAATACAACACAAAATACAAAAAAATAACAGCAATGCACGGAGAATGTTTAATATAATTAAGATTATGAAACTATAAAGTAAATTTCCTGAGTGAGCACTAGGTGGTAGTCTAGTATCTTTCAATAAGGGTGCAGCCACAGCATGGAATGTTCCCATATCCTACTATAAACATGGCCTGGGCCAGTGGAAACTTTTCTCTGAATCCCTATTAGGGAGGGTTTTTAAAAATAAGAGAAGCTGTTACAGCACTCGTCTATTGTGTGTTAAAGCAAACCCGACATCTGGATGTAATATATCAAAGCATGTTTCATTCCTGCACGCACTGGAGATTCTGCATTTGGATTGTTTTCTATCTGAAAGGAAAGAAACAAATCCACACAATTTAAATCCCATAAGAGTCTCAAAGAAAGAAATCAGATCAATAGATTTTAAATAGATGCCTCTTCCGGTGCAGCAATTAAAAAGGTTTTAGTGGGGGGAAATGTGTAGGTTTTTTGGCTTATTCTTATGATCCCACAAGAAACATGGCATTTATGATTTATGCGGCCCTAATGAAAATAAAGGTCTTCTCTATTGAAAGTCCTGCAGCCACCAAAGTCAAATCACCTGCAAAGGTTTTTTTAAAAATAAAGCTGCTGCTGCTAAAAAAAAACACTTACCTTGGCTTTCAACGCTTCCAGGAGGCACATTTGATATCACCATGCCTCACAGCTGTCTCTTGGGATAGCTGGAATATCCCACTAGAATACACCCTTCTAATGGGTTGGAGTGCATTCTTGTGGGAGTTTGAGCCCCCAGCTATCCCAGGAGGTAGGGGTAAGGCATGGTGACATCACCTGCGCCTCCTGGAAGTGTTAGATGCCGCAGCCAAGGTACGTTTTTTTTAATTTTTCTTAGCAACAGCTTTATTTAAATAAAATGGACCTTCCATTTTTATTGATTTGATTGACTATAATATTTCTTAGGCTTAAAAAGATCCAAGATGGTAATCTGTTTGTTTGGAAAGTATTTAAATGGCTAATGCATCAGTTTTCCAAAGAGCATAAGAGAGTCTTTGGCTTCAAGGTTCCTTGCCCCAGTAATATTCTCTTGATACAGGGTTTTGCACTTGGTGTTGAGAGGTATCAGGTGCGTCCGCGGGCGAGCAGCACAGAGGGAACCCGCTGGCAGGAAGCAGCCGGAAGGGTCCGAAGGCAAGGTAACCAGGGGGCAATCCAAAGAGGTAGTCGAGGGTAATCCGAGGTCGAGGCAGGCAGCAGAGGGTCAGAAACGATAGGCGGTCCAAGGTCGGTACACGGGAGGTCAGCAGAGGGTTCAGGAAACAGGCAACAAGGCACATAGGAGGGGAGCTTTGTATGCCACACCATGAGGTGGAATAACTCAGCAATAAGCCAGAGCTCAGGCCAGGTTTTTATAGCCAGGGGAGTTAGGACCACCCCCCGGTCACCGAGGCAACCAGGAAGCTTCCTTCCTCGGGAACCAAGGGCAGGCAAGAGAGATGGAAGGTGTGTACAGGGAACCTCCCCCAGCAAGGCTCACACCTGATGCCTAATGGAGCAGGAGTGCTACACACGTGCCCGCGGGATGCGCGCGCAGCCTGCGTACCGCGCATTCGCACCGGCCGTGCGACTCGAGCATGCGTACCCGCAACCCGGGCACCAGGAGGTCTGCCAAGCTGAGGGGAAACCCGTGCCCTGCGCCGTGCCCGTGGCCCCCGAGCAGGGACAACACCCCCTGCTTCCTGACAAGAGGTTAGTTCGTTCATTAGAATCAAGGCCAGGGAGCCCAACAGGGTAAGTATACATTGTGTGACAGCCCACCTCCCCCAACCTCCTCAGCTGCAAAATTACTGAGATCTTGCCTGCCACAATGTTTATATCCGTGTAGTCTTAAACCTTTTCCCGCCGTCCATACATGAGTATTTAATCCCAAGTCCCGGGGGTCTGCAGTCCAGACCTTTTACCAACTGAAAATATTTGGTGCAACTTGAAACAAAAAGAAATATGACAAAGAAGACCCAGGACTGTTAAGCAGTTAGAATCCTATATCAGGCAATAATGGGACAACATTCCTCTACCAAAATTCCATCAACTGGTCTCCTTAGTTCCCAGATGATCACATGGTGTTGTTAAAAGAGTAGGGGATGCTACATAATGGTAAACATGGTCCTGTCCCAACTTTTTTGAGACATGTTGCTGCTGCCATCAATTTAAAAATTACCTTATTTTTTTCTTCAAATTGTAAATTTTCTTAGTTTAAACATTTGATATGTTTTCTATTTTGAATGAAATATAGGTTTATGAGATTTGAAATCATTGCATTCTGTTTTTATATCGATTTTACACAGTGTCCCAACTTTTTTTAGAATTGGGGTTGCATACATACCCTTTTTATAGATTTGCAACAAACTGTCAGTGCAGTTTGTTGCAAATCAGGCAAATCATCCCACTATTTTTATTGAATTTAGGTACATGGAATTATAAATCTGACTGCCAACACATATCTATTCTGCAAAAAAGTAAAAATATAATATTTGCCCAATCCACCTCAATAACTTCATTTATTGAAAACTATGCTTCATTTCACTGATCTCTAGTGAATGCATCTTCCAAAGGCATAATAGCTTCTAGTAGAAGCAGGTGTCAATAAGGGTTGTCACCTCATCCCAATGAGCACATCTGAATTCTGTGGCTGACACAGGTGGTAATTAGATTCACTCAGTACTTTACTTGCATTTAATCAGCCACAGAGCCTGTGTAATTATTATTATGATATGGGATTTATATAGCGCCAACAGTTTGCACAGTGCTTTACAATCTATAGGGAGACAGTACAGTTACAGTACAATTCCATACAAGATAATTAGAAGGACCATGCGTGTGAGAGCTTTACAATTTACATGGAGGGGCAAGTGATGCAGAAGGTAAAAAACTGTGAGGGATTAGCTGATTGGAGTAGATGTACAGTTTTTACAAGGAGATGGAGTAGCCAGTGGAGGGATTGGCAGAGAGGTGGCAGCTAATGAATAGTTTGTGAGGGAAAAGAGTCTAGCAGCAGTGTTCATGGTAGACTTAAGGGGGGTAGCCTGTGTTGAGTTAGGCCAACAAGAAGAGAGTGTAATTTATATGAGTTTAGTTTAAAAGACTTGTCTCTATTGAATAACAGCAATACTTACCAATACAATACAATATCATTTTAAAGAGTGAGTAATGGCTAACCTGCCATCTGTACTCATCAGTGGCTTGTTTCATCTTTACACCCTTTCTCTACCTAAGAGGAGCTAAATTGGGGCAAACTTTCAAGAAACTGGGTCAATAAACTATTCAATCCACATTTACGTGCAATTTTCCCCCACTGTACTTTGTTTTTTGTTAATTAGCTAGTATTTGGGGAATTGTTCTGTGAACTGCCCTGGCCAACCGCAACTTGTCTTATGGTGGACATAAATTGAACTGAGTGGTTGCCATTTTTTTCCCCTGTTGGGATGATGCAAATAGACAATTTCAGCTTCAGGTCTTCAGCTGCTATTGAGAGAGTCTGGGCTTCTGGTTTGATCCTCCACCTTTGAGGCCTTGTTCATCCCAGACAGTGCATTCCAGCCTGATTCTGGCCAGAACGCACTGCATCGCATTGCGGCCGGATCACTATGTTGTGGAACAGAAGGGGGTGTGACGCTCCATTGAAGTGAATGACACCGTAGCCACGCCCTCCGGCCGCAATGCGATCGGCCACATTGGAATGCAAGGCACATTATGCCTGCGGTCCGGCCCGAACAAAATGCTGTAAGCACTATTTTGTTCGGACCGGGCTACAGGCATAATAATCCTTGCGTTCCCATGTGGCCGATCGCATTGCGGCCGGAGGGCATGGCTATGGTTCCATTCACTTCAATGGACTGCCACGCCCCCTCCTGTTCCACAACATAGTGAGCCGGCCGCAATGCGATGCAGTTATCGCCAGAAGGACGGATGGCCCCTGAACCGTAGTTGCGGTGAATGGATGCAGGCACACGTACTCGGCTGGCCAGGCCGAGCAGCGGCAGCTGTGGAGGGAAGGAGTGAAAGACTAGGGGCTAAGAGGCACCGCTCACAGTGTGTCTCCACGCTGTGCTCAGGGAAACTGTCAGGTCGGTACTCTAGGTCTGGAGAGAGTGACCCCGCGGTCAGTGTCGGTGATCGGCTCTGCATTTCGAGGGGTTCCCTCTTCTTCAAGCCTCAGTGTTTACAACGCTGAGGCTTGAAGAAGAGGGAACAACCCTGAGGCTTGAAGAAGATGTGTGCCTGCATCCATTCACCGCAACTACGGTTCAGGGGCCATCCGTCCTTCACCTGTCACCACTAGAACCGACAGACCCCCGGCGCCCATCCACTGAGGACATCCAGATACATATCGATTGACACACCCCAACTGCAAGTAAGTTACCACTTACACAAGTGTATATTGTCAATTATTGCAAGTTCATCACCAGGTAGTTGCGCTCCTCAGCCCTTTGTTCTTTATTGGTTTATTACATTTGTTTACCATGTTGTAAGTTCTGGACTAATATATATTTCAGCTTCATTAGGAATATCTTCTAGAACATTGTTTATGAAAATTGCTATAATAGAAATATATTGAACAATGACAAATATAAATGTTTCTAATAGATGCTAAATAACTCCTTACATGTGCCTTACAATAAATATCTTGCTCAATAGATTTAAAATAACATTTTGGATCGGTACACATTGAAACAATGCCTAGGTTAGATATTGCAACCTCTTTCCACTTTAGTCTTTCCTATAAGGCTCTGTAAACTGGTCTGTACTCAGTTGCCCCACAATGCCTTATTGTAATATCTGGACGAGCCGAGTCTGACATCAGGAGAAGTACAATCTAGAAGCAATAATGAAAACTTACCAGAGATCAATACCAAATGACAAAAGGTTCAAGCATCAAATCCAATTCATATTACAAACAGCAGTGGCAGACGAGCCAAGGTCATGGCAGACAGCAAAGATCCAGGACATAGCAGGAGTCAGCAGCAGCAAGACAGAAGTATGAAAAGCTTTGCCAAATCAAGTTTGTTTTACTTTTAGGTCATTTCAATAGCCTTAAACATTGCAAAAGTGTTATGTTCTGAAATTCCTGTTTGCTTCTTTCTGCAAAACAAAAGAGAATGTGGCAAACATTCTACATCACTTTGGGGTGTCTACATTCTAAAAAGAGTGATTTTTATTTGATATGTTTTATAACTAAGGAAAACACTTATAGCAAAAAATAGAAATTCCAGTGGTGAATAAATACCTTCAAAAGAAAGCTATACCTGTCTCAAAAAAATGTTTAATTAAAGGAGAACTTTGGGGTTCTATCTTTTTTTTATTAATGCATTCCTTAGGCTAAATAAGTAAATAATGTAATTTACTCTAATTAGCCAAAATGCACAGTAAGGCTGTAAAACCTTATTTAAGGTGGTGGGTGGGGCTAAGCGCCGCAATGAGAAGACATCCCAACGTATCTGACGGGATCCTCCCCACTGATGACTGGCAGTGATTCTTGAGAGCTGCTGCGCGTCCACAAATATATGGACATGCGCAGCAGCTCTCTCCTTACCTGCACGTCCCCGTGTGCCAGCTCCTTCCCCCCTCTCTCTCCCTGCTGACACTGACATACTAAAATGATCGTGGATCGCTGATGACAGAGGGGAAGGATCTCTCTCTCTTCAGCATTTACTACAAATGGGAAAGTCCATATATGGTAAATTATGTCACTGGAGATCCCTGCTGATCGGATCCGCTGATCGGATCCGATCAGCAGGGATCTCCAGTGACTTAATTTACCATATATGGACTTTTTACCGCTGATCGGCTCCGATCAGCAGGGATCTCCAGTGACATAATTTACCATATATGGACTTTCCCATTTGTAGTAAATGCTGAAGAGAGAGAGATCCTTCCCCTCTGTCATCAGCGATCCACGATCATTTTAGTATGTCAGTGTCAGCAGGGAGAGAGAGGGGGGAAGGAGCTGGCACACGGGGACGTGCAGGTAAGGAGAGAGCTGCTGCGCATGTCCATATATTTGTGGACGCGCAGCAGCTCTCAAGAATCACTGTCAGTCATCAGTGGGGAGGATCCCGTCAGATACGTCGGGATGTCTTCTCATTGCGGCGCTTAGCCCCGCCCACCACCTTAAATAAGGTTTTACAGCCTTACTGTGCATTTTGGCTAATTAGAGTAAATTACATTATTTACTTATTTAGCCTAAGGAATGCATTAATTAAAAAAAGATAGAACCCCATAGTTCTCCTTTAATGTTTAAGCATTAATTTGTGTCTTTTCTATTTGCCTGGAGATCATCTTCAAAGCAGGTAAAACTATACTGTACCTCCCAACATCAGAAGTTGAGAAGTTTGACAACATATAAAGGAGAAAATATAAAAAGTGAAAAGCTGGTGTGGCTAATTTGCCCTGGATATTGCACTTGGTCTAAGGCAGTGGTTCTCAACCTTTGTAACCCCAGGACCCACATTAGTCTTTGGTCATTAAGTCGCGACCCATGTTGCACTGCATTGGAATGCGTGTAATTAGGGTACCGCGCGTTCCAATGTGGGCGTATGAGCTGTGGGTGGGAGGTGCGTTTGGGGGGAACCATTCAAATGAATGGCAACCCATCACGCCTCCCACACCAGATTGCATGGTATGTGCGATTGCATGTTACAGTGCGTTAATCGCACAGTACTATGC
Source organism: Nanorana parkeri (assembly GCF_000935625.1). Taxonomy (NCBI): domain Eukaryota; kingdom Metazoa; phylum Chordata; class Amphibia; order Anura; family Dicroglossidae; genus Nanorana; species Nanorana parkeri. The sequence continues at coordinate 73,155 of NW_017306407.1, read as the reverse complement.
GATTATCGCACTGCACTAGTGTGAACGGGCCCTCAAAAACACTGACATACATACACAACCACAGACACAATCAGCTGAAATGTGATGGAGCTCCATCCATATGTGCATTGCATGTACAGCTCCCTTGCGTGCCCTGTAGAGGTTCCGGGAGCCAGAATGTGATGTCACTCCGGTCCAGGCACCTCTACAGGGCATGTGAGGGAGCTGTAAGCAATGCACGTATGTATGGAGGTTCCTCACGGCCATAGCCCCATCTCAAGCTTACACTCGGCATCAGGCAGCATATTTTGAATGGCTGCTTGGCGCGAGAACTGACAGTGCTGCGCTAGGGGGAGGCAGAGGAGCCTCTCACCTAGAAAACTGGAAGCAATGCGGCAACCCACTGAACATGGGGCTGCCACCCCTTTTGGGTCAGGACCCACCAGTAGCGAACTAAGGCTCTAAACTGGTGGGATCAGGGTTAAATATAGTCTAAGCCTACTTGCAGTAAATTCTGCAGACATATTTCCCAGTCACTGTACCCACAAAATACTCCTTAACTACTGTACCACAAGTGAAAGTTTCACAGACATACATTAACCTAAATGATCATATTTAAAAATAAAAATGAATATGGACAAAGAGCTAACACTTTTTCCGAGCCTTCCTTAAAGGGTTTCTAAACCCTTTGCCTATATGCTAGCAAGCAGTAGATATAGGCAAAAAGTTAAAAAAACAAAAACGCGTGAACAGCGGTTTAAACTTACCTCATTATCGCCGAGAATCAGGAACTGCTCGTGCGGCTGCAAAGGATCTTGGGACGGGCGCATGCGCAGTTCGGATTCTCGGCCGGGAGATGAGCAGAGACGCAAGGTAAGTCTATGGATGCGTGCACCCGCATGCAGACACCGCTGGATCAGAGGGACAGAGCAGTCAGCGCTGGATCGGAGAGCGGCCGCACCGCTGGAGGGATGAAAACATCAGGAAAGAAGAAGATCGGAATAAGAGACATTGTCACTGGAGATCCCTGCTGATCGGATCCGCTGATCGGATCCGATCAGCAGGGATCTCCAGTGACTTAATTTACCATATATGGACTTTTTACCGCTGATCGGCTCCGATCAGCAGGGATCTCCAGTGACATAATTTACCATATATGGACTTTCCCATTTGTAGTAAATGCTGAAGAGAGAGAGATCCTTCCCCTCTGTCATCAGCGATCCACGATCATTTTAGTATGTCAGTGTCAGCAGGGAGAGAGAGGGGGGAAGGAGCTGGCACACGGGGACGTGCAGGTAAGGAGAGAGCTGCTGCGCATGTCCATATATTTGTGGACGCGCAGCAGCTCTCAAGAATCACTGTCAGTCATCAGTGGGGAGGATCCCGTCAGATACGTCGGGATGTCTTCTCATTGCGGCGCTTAGCCCCGCCCACCACCTTAAATAAGGTTTTACAGCCTTACTGTGCATTTTGGCTAATTAGAGTAAATTACATTATTTACTTATTTAGCCTAAGGAATGCATTAATTAAAAAAAGATAGAACCCCATAGTTCTCCTTTAATGTTTAAGCATTAATTTGTGTCTTTTCTATTTGCCTGGAGATCATCTTCAAAGCAGGTAAAACTATACTGTACCTCCCAACATCAGAAGTTGAGAAGTTTGACAACATATAAAGGAGAAAATATAAAAAGTGAAAAGCTGGTGTGGCTAATTTGCCCTGGATATTGCACTTGGTCTAAGGCAGTGGTTCTCAACCTTTGTAACCCCAGGACCCACATTAGTCTTTGGTCATTAAGTCGCGACCCATGTTGCACTGCATTGGAATGCGTGTAATTAGGGTACCGCGCGTTCCAATGTGGGCGTATGAGCTGTGGGTGGGAGGTGCGTTTGGGGGGAACCATTCAAATGAATGGCAACCCATCACGCCTCCCACACCAGATTGCATGGTATGTGCGATTGCATGTTACAGTGCGTTAATCGCACAGTACTATGCGATTATCGCACTGCACTAGTGTGAACGGGCCCTCAAAAACACTGACATACATACACAACCACAGACACAATCAGCTGAAATGTGATGGAGCTCCATCCATATGTGCATTGCATGTACAGCTCCCTTGCGTGCCCTGTAGAGGTTCCGGGAGCCAGAATGTGATGTCACTCCGGTCCAGGCACCTCTACAGGGCATGTGAGGGAGCTGTAAGCAATGCACGTATGTATGGAGGTTCCTCACGGCCATAGCCCCATCTCAAGCTTACACTCGGCATCAGGCAGCATATTTTGAATGGCTGCTTGGCGCGAGAACTGACAGTGCTGCGCTAGGGGGAGGCAGAGGAGCCTCTCACCTAGAAAACTGGAAGCAATGCGGCAACCCACTGAACATGGGGCTGCCACCCCTTTTGGGTCAGGACCCACCAGTAGCGAACTAAGGCTCTAAACTGGTGGGATCAGGGTTAAATATAGTCTAAGCCTACTTGCAGTAAATTCTGCAGACATATTTCCCAGTCACTGTACCCACAAAATACTCCTTAACTACTGTACCACAAGTGAAAGTTTCACAGACATACATTAACCTAAATGATCATATTTAAAAATAAAAATGAATATGGACAAAGAGCTAACACTTTTTCCGAGCCTTCCTTAAAGGGTTTCTAAACCCTTTGCCTATATGCTAGCAAGCAGTAGATATAGGCAAAAAGTTAAAAAAACAAAAACGCGTGAACAGCGGTTTAAACTTACCTCATTATCGCCGAGAATCAGGAACTGCTCGTGCGGCTGCAAAGGATCTTGGGACGGGCGCATGCGCAGTTCGGATTCTCGGCCGGGAGATGAGCAGAGACGCAAGGTAAGTCTATGGATGCGTGCACCCGCATGCAGACACCGCTGGATCAGAGGGACAGAGCAGTCAGCGCTGGATCGGAGAGCGGCCGCACCGCTGGAGGGATGAAAACATCAGGAAAGAAGAAGATCGGAATAAGAGACATCATTTAAGGTAAGTGCTAACATTAACATGGGGGGACTTTTGACTTTAATGTCACTTTAAAGATGAACTCCATTAAAATAGTCTGAAACTACTTAGCAACCAGCAACTATTGAGGCAATAAACACCTTGGTCAAGAGTATATAATGGACAGCAGTAAGGACTGTGGTATGTACAACACAATGTAAAGAGTGCAGCGGTCAGTATGTGCCATAGTGCTCCATAGTGTAGCATGGAGCCCCCCCTCCTAAACCATACCAGTCCACATGCCCTCAACATGGAAAGGTCTTCTTTGCCTTTGGGGCCATCCTGGCAAGGCACCTTGTCCCCACATCCAATCCCCAAGAGAATGTGGGGGTCTGCTGGTGGGGGATGACTACATTATTGAGCCTCCAGATATCTGCCTGCTCCTACATGAATGAGTAAGGCTAAATCTCTAAATATAATAATCACACATGTCTATTCTGACCCTGTGTGGCCCTGAAAGCTCTTGATATTCCGAGTGGCATCTATCATTAAATGGATTTGCAATGACTTATGAGTTTCTGCCGTGCTGGTGTGCTGAAGACATCTACATTCAAAGTTGTAATAATCACACTGACACCATTAACAAAGTCCTTTATTAAAAACAAAAAAATGCCCTAGTTTAGCCTGCAGAGAAATGTCTTTAATTCAGCAAATTTTTTATTTCTAAAATGTCACTTTTGTTGTGTACATCCGACAGGTGCACCACTTCACGGTTTAGGGCACTCCCAAAGCATAACATTTGAAGGAATTCTGTATTTTTAATGTTTCACTTGGAGCTTTGTAAAAATGTTTTAAAACTATCATTCCCTGCTGAACTGTATTTTTGAAAAGTTTTTTGCACTGGTACAGGACCCCCAGGGCAGTGCCCAGCTACCCTTGCACTTTGTTTGACAATCCTTTGCCTATTAGCCTCGAAAATGGAGAGAATTGCTTTTCAAGATTCGCCTCCCATTGACTTCAGTGGAGTTTGCATTCAAGTTTGCACTTACGGAATGTTTAAACACTTTCTCCCCATGTGCCTGCTAA
>NW_017306407.1:30013-69115 GCF_000935625.1 Nanorana parkeri | reverse complement strand
GTTTTATGTTGATGGACTTTAGGCTTGTGTCGATGGCTTCAACTTGAGATCAGTTTGAAATAGAGAGCCTTCAGGATTCATTGGCAGGTGCTTTTGACCTGGAGCTGACCTCTCTTTGATCTGCATTAACCTTCAAGCAGGTTTTGAATTCCCATAGCCTTATAAGGAAATGCAAAACTCATTTGAAATGAGCAAAAGCCCTCAACACCGGCCCTTAGGATATGATAGCTGGTTGCAGACTAAAATAGAAAGGCAATTAAAACCCTCAAAATTAGAGTGGCATTACCCTTTAAATAAAAAGGAATGTTCACATGTGGCTAGTGTGTATCCTAAATTTAATGTATAATTGTCAACATTTACAAAAAAAAAAGTCCCACTCCACAAAATATGACCTTTCCTTACTGAAAATGTGTTGCCCAGGGTGGAACAGAGTTCACCTGAAGCAAGTTCTGCTACAAACTGTTCATTTAAGTTTTAACGCAAAGAGAATGTTTGATAAATGTTGTTTTGCAGCGTGATATAGTGCTATCAGAGTGGCTTGATTACATTGCAGTAATTTAAGGCTCAGGCTGGTGATTCTGATGCAGGCTGTCCTTGTCAAGAGTCAGCAAGGTAGAGATTAACAAACATACTGAATAATGCTTTGCTAATAGCTCGATTCAGATAATGTTCGGCAATCCGCCTGGGAAAGCACAAGAGATTATACTCAAAATCAGACACGGTTATAATATGGTATTGTGCTTATTAGGTGGACATACACTGCAGCCCACTGATACAGTGATTAACACTCTCCAGTAATGCTCAGCATTGAGGTTTATTTAATGCAGTCAGATCATACTTTTAAGAACCAGCATATATGAAACAAAGATACTAGAGGTGCACCAAAATGAAAATTTCTAAACAGAAACCAAAATAAAAAAAATGTCAGACCAAAACCGCAAATGTTTTTTATTTGAACTTTTTCAAATATTTAATTTTTTTATAAACTTTTAATTTTTTATATTTATTTATTTATTTATTTATTTTACTTTACTTTTAGGGGCTTTGGGGAAATATTGGGGGTCTAAACAGACCCCTAATATTTCCCTTTTAAAATAGAAAAAGAGATGGAGGACACAGAGTCCTCTATCTCTTGGTCTGCTACCCCTGTTATAAATGAACAGGAATCCTCTATGAGTGTTCCTGTTCATTCAGAACATGAGAACAGAGTATGTTTACTCTATCCACAATCATGAATGAACATGAGGTGATGTAGATCACTTCCTATTCATTCATAATTGAGCATATAGTTAACATACTATGTCCTCAATTATGTACAAACACTCAACGATCACTGATCGCTGAGTGCTTGTACCTCGCTTTCCTTCCTGACTCAATGTCGCAGCAGGCTGAGCAAGCGGAGCTCAGCCTGCTGTGACAGCGCCGGCTGTCTCCGCCCACACACCGCTCTGCCGATCTGTGACAGGAGGATGAGCGGTGCGGGGAGGAGAGACGCTGGTCACTCACAGCTCTCTCCTCCCGCAGCGCTCGGCCACCTGTGACAGTTTCTCTCCTCCCTGCTGGGACACAGAGCAGCGCCCAGTGTGGAGGAGAGAATAGGATGGATGCACCGCTGTATCGGCCAGACAATGGAACTTTTGGCATTATGCCAAAAGTGCAATTTTCGGCCGATATATCTGTGTATCCCTAATACATACATACATACAGCATTCTTAAAAGTGTCATATTAAAGTCACAATCTTCGGCAAATGTGATCAAATTTAAAAGACTAAGTTGCCAATCCTTGCTAAAAATGCACACACACACGCACACAAAACTATTCAAACGTTTAACAGTACATTAAAAGTAGCTATAAGCAGGCATACTCAGATATGCAAGCACAAGTCATCTCACAGTGTTAACTTAACAAAGTTGTGTGTTGTTATTATTATTATTATTATTATACAGGGTTTATATAGTGCCAACAGTTTGCGCAGCGTTTTACAATATAAGGAAGACATTACAATCACAATACAAATCAAGACAAGATAGTAAGGAGGGCCCTGCCCGTGAGGGGTTGCAATCTAAAAGAGAGGGGCAACACTTTGAAAAGTGATTGTCAGCTAATAAGTTCAAACCTAATAGGTTCACTACACACATTTTCATCAACACGGAAGATGTCTTATTTACCTCCACATTTCTTATCACCAATATAGCGGTATTTTCTCATGATTTTGTCACAGCCATGTGCCCCTCCATGTGTACCTTATTTTAAAAGCTAGTTATAAATTGATTTGTGCGGTTGTCATATGAACACTTGTTGGATATAGCATGTTTAAGTGTTGCACATATGAACTACGTGAATTTGTTGCACGTGTTGGAAATAGCTGAAAACTGCTGCATTCATAAATTCAGCACTAATACAGCCATAACCCCGGAACAATGTTGTTAATGCTTTATTGATTTAACCCTGATATCTCACCAGCTGTGACCCCACAGTTGGAAGTGGACTAAGTGGATGGAGGAAGTTTGATGTTACTACAGAACCCATGTTGTGGTTGTGGTGGAGAACATGGATGCTGAGAGTGGAGAGATATGGTGGGGGTCTGACATGTATGTGAAGAAAAATAAAATGAGGCTAAGGGTAGGAAGGGTGAAGTGGCTGTTGGGGGGTAGCTGGTGGGAACAGATTATCATTCAATAGAAAGATTACTGGTGGTGGGACAAAATAGAATATTGCACTGTAACTGAAGTGTGGGAGGGGAAGGATATGAAAATATATTTACACATGATTGCTTCTGGTGGGATGGAGAGAATAAATAGCTTATATTGTTTTTTGCTGGTGGGAGGACATTTTTTTACAGTATGATTAATCATAGTCAAATTATTTTAGCAGTTAGGAACAATCCGAGTGATCATGTGGCAGCTGTCAGGCTTGTGGCAATAAACAAGGTTGTGGTTTTAATTTTTCATTCATCAGGAGGAGCTCAATATTTCTACACTTTACTTCCAGCAGCAGAAAGTTAGAAATACTGTTCAGAATATTAACAAATAAAATATATACGCATACCACACATTTTGTAGAGAACTTTTTACTTTTTTTTAGAGTTTTCCTTAATCCACAGTCATCTTTCATCCTTTATGTTCCTTCTTTCTGTGTCTCTCTCTCCCTTCACCTTGCCACCTTCTCCACATCCTGCACTAATAATGCCAGTAATCACAGTCTGGCAGTTCACCCTTAGAGCGTTGCTGCAAAATTGATGATCATTTTTCATTGTGAGTTATGACTCTGGGGCCTCACCTCACCCCTGGTATAAAGCAGCACCTGCCAATCGTGTTAAAGTAACAGGGAGGGGAATGAAAGGCCCGCAGTATCTGGACAGCTTCCCTGCTGACTCTAATTACCCGGTTGAGGATTTCTACCATTCCTCCCCTTAGCTCGTGTCTAAGTACTCTTCGGCAGTCTGCCGGTCTTGGCTAAGTCTCTTTTTAGCACACTGAAGCTCACTGGATTGGATTTGTAAGGGTTCTTGGCGCTAATAGCTCAAATGGTACAATTTGGTCTCATTTAACTGTCCAGGGATGAGACAGGAGGGACCAACTCTTTTCTTGACAGAACCAGCTATGTAACCCTTTATAGGTATAGCTCTGCTTAAAAAGTAAGCCTTAAATTGCCACTCAGTTTATGGTTTGTTAAATGGTGGCTATACTGACCTTTGGATGATGACATATTTGTCACCCTGCATATATCTGTAACCTTATATAACATTTGATCTATATTATACTGGATTTGTTTCGGGTTACTAAGAGGTCCTTTTTACTGAGCTGTCTTTTTCATATGTATATGCTTCAAAACCTTAATAAAAATTACATGCATAAAAAAAAATAGTAAGCCTTATTCGTGCAATCATAAAAAAAGGGGACAAAAGAGTTAAGCAGCAAAAGCGGCTAATGGCTGATGTGAAAGGAACAGCTGGTCTACCTTTTATAACTTAATGTACAGGTGGTTGACCACGATTTTTTTTTACACACTATTAAAGGCTGAGTAAAAATGTTTACTTTTTCAGCAATTCCCATAGGATTTGGGCAAAAAATAAATCTGTACACAGAAATTGCAGACCACAAAATATATAAAAAATAATAGCACCATGATGGAAAAGGTGCATTAAAAAACCCCAAAACATTTAAAGCTGATGCTTACTGTATAAATAGTTTTCCTTCCAAAATGTCCTGGATTGTTTTTGTGGGGCTGCATTATACATACACATAATTGCAGTCATGAATACTGTCTGCATGCCAAAAATAGGACAGATCTATCCATTGTGTGTTTGGTTCTATGTGAATTTGCACACACCAAGTGTTCCTCATGGTAAGAATTAGCGCTCTTTCACATTATATGCAGTGACTGGCATTTTTCTGCACCGGATCAATGCCATTCACCGCACAGGCATACAGAAAACAATTGTTTTCTATGTGCCCCTTGCACACCACAATGCTGGTGTGTTGTGCGGTGCAGGTAAATGCAGACAGAAGTGGATAAAAAGTCACTTTGACATTTTAATAAGGTACAAAAAAAGGTTAAAGGTGCTTTGTTTTGTTACAACACAAGGCACTATCCCCCAACACCGACACAGAATAGACACAGTGAATCTTAGCATGTGGGGATGTGTAAGCGGGCCCTAAGGGATTGTTTGTATCTGTGGCTGTGATTGGGTTACTGCAAAGGCAACATAATACAATCCCTGTGTATGTATACTATATAAAAATTCTTTCTAATTGAGACTTTGTTGCTGTTTTCAAAGTGTTTCTTCAGTTTGATGATAAGGTGTCCTAGGTTACATTTATTGTAAAGTGCACTAAACTGCTGCAAGCCTACCTTGGTACAGAATAGCACACTCTGTTTACATGCTGTGTGCAAGTGCAGTAAAAAAAAAATGCACTGTAGTATCGACATAATGATTGAACCCTTACACAGTAATTACTAAAACTTCACAATGGATTTCTCTATCACATACTGTATGCACTATTGCAACTGTACTTTAAGCATGTAAAAAAATTACCGTTTAGTGTTGTTCCACTTAACTGTGTATCCAGTCTTTTAATTACAACGGTAAATATTCCCTTTTAATGACCATTTCCTTAAAACATGTGTAAAATTTATAGGACAGGAGATCGCTGCTCCATTCAAGGGCATGGAGATATGAAGTGCTTGTAAGGGGAAATCAATGATGTGCGCTTTCAATAAATCAGAGATCATCTCCCAAAACTGGTTCAAAATTCCTGTAGCCTCTTTTACATAATAAAAGTCTTGATAATAATGTATATATAGGCACACTGAAAAGAATTACCATACCTTACACATAATCCGAGTAAATGATTGCAGAAAAAATTATTACAAAGCATAAATTACATAGGCATTGTAATTTGGCTAAGCCCATACAGCTATTGACTGATAAATACATATTTTCATACAGCCCGGCTGTATAATTGTTTGATGATAAAGTTAAAGGAGAAGTGCAGCGAAAATAAAACATACTCTTCCCGCTGCTTAAGGTAGGTGCAGGATACTGCAGCTGTCACACACTGGCTCTATACCGAGAGCTGAGCAATCATGTCTCCGCTAATCAGTAAGCGCTCAGTCTCTGGGATTCACTGGGACGCAAGTCGGCCGGCTCCCTGTGTTCAGGGGCAGGAGAGGGCGTGGCAATGCAAGCACTATTTTTGCAGAACGCACTGGGTTACGTACTGCGGTTAAAAAATGATCATACACTACTTTTTCCAACCGCATCACAATGCACAGTATTGCGGTACCACGGGTTGCAGTGCGGTCAAACCCATTGCAGCCAGGAGATGCTTTTGGGGTGCAATTCAAATGAATGGCAACACAAGGCACCTGCCGCACTGCAATGCACAGTAGGTGCGCATGGACCCGTGCAATTAACGCACCACATGGGTGTAAACAGGCCCTTTATTGGACAACCACTGTAAGGATGGCTCTGATTGGGGACAACTAATTTGTTGTTCTCATCGGAGTGCCCCCTTACATAAATTATGAAAGTAAGGGGGGACTCTGATGGAGACAGCCAATATAAGGGGGCACTCCAATGGGGACAACCAATGTAAGGAGGCACTCTGATGGGGACAACTAATTATTGGTTGCCCGCATCAGAGTACCCCTTACATTAGTTGCCCCCTTCAGAGTGCCCCCTTACATTATATACATTCATAAGAGGGCACTCTAAAGGGGACAGCCAATGTAAGGAGGCACACTGATGGGGACAAGCAATGTAAGGTGGCACTCTGATTGGGATAGCCAATGTAAGGGGGCACTCTGAAGGTGACAAGCAATGTAAGGAGGCCCCCTGATGGGGATAACTAATTCGATAGGGCAACGTTTAGAAGGAACAGAACAGCCCTCCTCACGCTTAAGTTGGATGAATGCAAGTGCAATATTTTACCACTCTGTAGGATTATGGAACCAAATATATGTCTCTTGTTGTTTTCATGTTGTAAGAAATGTGCTTATACCCAATAAAGTGGATTGATATTTTTAACAGTTAAACCTTTAACATTAAAGGGGACTGTTACCTCCTTTCACTTAAAATCACATCAGCATGCAACTTTGCATGCTGATTTAAAGTCATCTTACATTCATTAGTTAAACAAACTTGTTTTTCACGTACTTACAAATAGAGTTCATCTACTTCCTGGTCCAGTTTTGCCACATATGATGTAATGTGCCAAAGCATTGTATCTTGGGAATGTTACATCAGCAGAGAATTGCCAGGAAATCTCATCTGTAGGCTCATGAGATTGCACGGAAAGGCATTTTTTCCCCTGACATGATGAGCATGGTCACATGTCCTAGTCACATGTGCCAGAGTTCCAGGAAGTAAAGGGAGATCTAGTAATTTGTCCTTAGCATTAATGGCCACTGCCAGAAGACGGGAAGAAAAGAGAAATAAGGTATGCAAAGAATACAAAGCTGGCAATTATGTAGAAGTATGTGTTTGTAGATTGTCATTACTAAACATTTCTAAAGGTGTGTTTATTGTTATTTTAAAGATATGGGTAAAGTTCCTCTTTAAGAACTAGTCTCTGTGTGTTGTGTGCTAACATTCTCTGCATGTGAAGTAGGTGAATTGGCTGCAGGGCTGGGGGCAGCCAGTCTAGAACAAGAAGACTTAAGATGGGTAAACACTGTTAGATTTTTTGGGGGGGGCTGAATGCAAAAAATGTATCAGATTCCTCCATCCATGCCAACAGTGTGAATGGAGAAAAGCTTCTGCTGCAGCTATTGTGTTTGACATTCGGCTCCGTCAGCTGTCAAAATACCTGAACAGTGCCTGCATCTGAGTGGATGTAAGTGCTGTTTGGCCAACAATTTTCTGCCCAGCTCCTTCAACAGGGCAGCAGACAGGACCACAAATTGAGCCAAATTTGCTCAGTGTATAGCCAGCTTTCCAGCTTTTTGCGGAAAAGACAGGGCAATAAACTTTTTTATGTAAACAGGTTCCACCTGTTGGTGATACCCGTGTCATGAGGGATTGCCAGATTTGCTCTTACCCCTGTGCAGGATCTTTCTGTGCTCTACAGCATAGTCTACTCCCTGGGCTCACTGCCAAAAGTGTGGAAGTTTTGTATTTGAATTACTACCTGGAATAGAGGCAACTCAAGAAGGCAAAAGAGCTGTGCTATGTGGTGTGTAAAATGGATGTGGACTGTGCCACTAGCCCTGTGGTGGATCTGTGTATCCTATCACCTCAAGGAGCAGTGGTGAGGTGATGAGTGAGGAGGTGATGGTACTGAGGGCTGGGCTTTTTCCCCCAGTGAACTTGGGGTTGAGGCCACCCTAGCAGAACTGCTAGTCATACCAGAGCCTGATGCTGATGAGGCGACACCACCATCTCCTGCAGAGTGAATGTTTCTAAGACTGCTTGGTGCAGAAAGGAACACGTAGGAAGGAACACGTAGGAACACGTAGACCCTGAAGCGGGAAAAGGAAGATCTTTTTTTGATCATTTTTTAAAAATATAATTTTAGTCTAAGCTTGCAAATTAGAAGCTAATCATTCACTAGAAATGATTCTCAAGTTAACAGATACAGATGTAATACTTATACATGTTTTGATTAGGTTTATGTCATGAGATAAAATATACATTTTAATATTTACAAAATGTACAGTATAACATGTATTGATCACTGTTATACCTCATCCCAAAAAGACTCATGGAGAAGCTTAGATTATTATACTATATTTCGGATTCAAATATTCTGAATAGTTGTCCTTGGCAAGAATTTGCAAGTGAATGTTAAATCACTTAACAGAAAAAGAAAATGTACAGAACTGTACTCTGCTTAGAGGAGGCCATTGGCACAAGTAAGACTGAGCACAGCTATAATATGAAGAAAGAGGCATTGAGAATATGGAATTATTTCTATCAGACTTATCACTACTGTAGTTTTTAGTATAGATATTTATTCTTTAGCATGTGTGGTGCATAGCTATCCCACTGAATTTAAAGAGTCCTCCTGACTCCTATTCCTATAGAACACTGAAGGTCTCTGAGGACCAAAGCTAAGTCTGTCATAAAGTAAAAAATTACTTCTGCAAATACATCCACTTTGTCACATTAATTTAATTTAAATAATCTTGTTGTGCAAGACTAATGTGCCTAAGTAATAACATGTATGAGCACAGGTTTAATCCAACAAGTCAGAAAGCAGCTTTATCTCGCTTATAGTGCAATGGTTAATTGTTCAATAAAGTAAACACCACACTAGAGCATCTGAATGGTTGCTACATGTTCCTGATTTCTCTTCCTCGTGGAAATATTATTTACATTATTTTTAATTACTATTATTAACAACTCAAGGGTTATTTAAAGTGGAATTACAGGCTGGCCAGAAAAATAAATAGTGACAGCCCATTTTCCCCACCAACTGATAGGCTGCTAGCTTTTTTTTGGTCAAGAATTTTCCAACCTTTGAACAGCTGTTCAAGGAATGCCGGGTGGAAGGGTGCCGACAGCGGCACCCACTGTGAGAATTTTGGCTGGTTCAAGAACCAGCCAAAATTCATACCATATACTGTATATACATCCTAATTTAGCCTGCAGTCAGTAAATGTTCAGGGATGGAGACCCAGTGTTGAAGTCTGCAGCTGTCCTGCCAGCTGAAGGGGGAAGCTGTGCCCTAGAAGGAGAACCAGGGAAGAACTTAATCTGCTGGAGGTTCCCGGAGAAGCTGGAATTTGGCTTGGACCTCGCAGGGAGTCTGGTGTCTTGCCCAGGTTGATCTGTGCTATGTCTGCTAACCAGCTTAAGTTCTACAATACACAATGTTACTGCAATTGGTTTAAAGGCTCTCTGCTATCAGTAGCCCTTTACCCTCTCTCCCATGTGTGCTGTCGGAAGAATAAAATCTTTGAAAACCCTTAACCCCTTCGTGACTGACGACGTACAGTGTACGTCGCCAGCATCGGGGCTGTTTAAACAGACTCCCGGCGATTTTTGCCGCCGGGACTCTGTTTAAACTTGTAGAGCCGACTGTCGGCTTTACAACAGAAGCGATCCTGGCGACTTACCTGTTCTAAATTGATGACCTGTGGGGGCTTTTAAAGTGTCTTTTATTGATTTTTTGGGGTACTGCAGTTTTTCGCCGTTTCACGGTCGCACGCAATCTGTAAACTGGGCATGTTGGGTATCGTTTTACTCGTTGTAACCTCATCTTTTATATTTCATTAAAAAAATGGGTAATTTGTTGTGTTTTGGGGCATTTAATTAAATTTGTCACTAAATTTTGGGGTTTAATAAGGAGTTGCGCTAATATTGCGCAACATAAAAATTTTCAACTACCACCATTTTATTCTATAGGGTCTTGGCATTCAGAAAATATATAATGTTGGGGGGTTTTACGTCATTTTCAGGCCTAAAATGTGGAATATAACATGGGTGCAAAAATGGAAAAAAGGGCCTCAGTCATGAAGGGGTTAAAGTGAGTGGAGCCCAACTTTATACTCACATCTCAAAACCAGTTAAGGACTCATCCCTGAGGTCAAATGTCAGCTCAACCTTCTTCTGGGGTCCCTCACATGCTTCTGGGGGTCAGAGAGTGTTACACCAGTTACACAAATGCTCATCACAATATATTCTCCACATCTTCCAATATTTTGCAATCCTTAACCATGCATTAGGTCTGTGTGTAGCTTGCATTTTCATAGCTGTTTTAAACTATTATCAGAATTGACAGTAACAGTAAGCAATTATGATTAAATCATCAACAGCCTGCCTCTCTTCTTAAACATCTTAATGGTCAAACATTGTGCTTGTCTGTTCCCTTTAGTTCTATTATTTAGTTCTATTATTGGACTACCCCTGAGAGGACTGGGTTGCTGGAGGGAAGGATAATATTATCAAATTCTATTAGGGGATTTTTTTCTGGCCTTCTAAACCCTGGAATTAGGACATCAGCTGCATTGATATAACAATGAAGGTAAAAGATGTGTGTCAAGCAGAAAAAAAAGCAATGGAAAACAAAAGCACTGGGGTATGGCTGTTTCTTTTTAAATAATATGCACAAATAGAGTTTTCTGCAGAGAAAAATGTGTACTGCTTTTATCTCCTTGATAATTGTACTACAGGTGTAATACACTGAAGCTAACCATTGAACTGTGAGCTAATTATAGAAGGAAACAGATGTTGCCCACTAATGAGGAAGCAAGATACATGGAGCTCTGTGTTGTTTACTAATGGCTCAGATTAGAAGAGGAAAATAAATCCTATTAGCAAGGTAGTCACTGGGATATCCCCCAAACCTTTTCAGACTTTTTGTGCTTAATCTTTTTATTTCTTAAACACTTATTGATTTTTACAATTACAGTCTTTTTAAAACTATCTGATCTAGCTTACCTTAATTTTTTTACAATTTAGCCTTTCAGCTGGTTATCATGTAAAGTGCATGGGGGCAATACTCAGGGGTTCCAGGGTTCCAGACTGGGACTGTGCACCCAACTGTTGGAGCTTTTTATCTGGTAATTGAAATGTGCATCTATTTGCAAATCAATAAGGCTCAGCAAGTGTTTACTTTTCAAAAGTTTAATAAAAATGACAATATGATTTTTTTTATTTTTAAATATAGCCAGATTCTTAAGTGAATTCTTTCTGCAAACATCACTGTTCTTAAAGACCAACTCCAGGCACAATATTTTTAACATTTTAAAAACCTTTTAAAATATCAGACAACAGTGTCAGTGTTGTGTCCAGCCCCCTCCCTCTGCTGTGCCATTTATAAAGCACAGAATGGTGATGATACTGTGGTCTCTCATAGACCCCATATTGATGCAGCTGGGAAACAGAAATGTAGCTTTTGCTGTGTGCTTTCCAGCACGAGCGTACTTGGGTTTAGTAACTGGTAGTAGTAGTAATCAATTATGTATTTATTAAAACATATAAATATTATAAGGTTTTAAAAATGTTATAAACACTGTGCTTGGAGTTGGGCTTTAAAGTGTATCTAAACCCATTCTTTTGGGAATTGTGTAGGAAGGGTTAGTACCTCTGCTATCCATGTCCATGCTAGGGAGATTTTACTCTTTCTCTCCCTTTTTTCCTATGGACTGTTATTTCTGGGACTGAAAGTGATCAGAATTTGAAACTTCTTAACTTCTAAAGAAACTTAAAAATGCATTCAAGTATCCCAACTATTAACAAAAATGTAGCTTATTTGTGTATCACTCAGCTGTAGATCCTCAAATCATTTCTGAATTCATGCTGATACCGTCTTTCCTTCTGGAAGGGGGCTACTTTTGTTCCCCATGGTCCCTGTGTGTGTGTTGTAAAGTAGCCATCACTCAAAGCCCGCTCCAGTGCTTGACTACAATCGCAATACAAATTAGTAAACTAAATGTGAGATTGTAGTCAATCACAGGAGGGAGCTTGGAGCAGTGGCTACTTTGCAACACAGGAACCATGGGGAACAATAGTAGCCACCCTCCCGAAGGAAGAACAGTGTCAGCACCATTTCAGAGATGATTTGAGAATCTACAGCTGAGTGATACACAAATAAGGTCTGGTATTGTTAATAGATAATGTACATGATTGCATTTTTAAGATTTAACTTCTAAGTTTAGTGTCACCTTAAGTTGTCACCAGAACAGCAATAGAGTGGGAAATCTTCCAATGGGAAAACTTGTTGGGGTATCAACTGTCTAAAGCTGGCCGCTGGCTATCAAAATACCTGAACAATCTGATTGGATGCAGGCATTGTTCAAGTGTTTTGAAAGCCAGCGGGGCTGACTATCAAGATACTGAAGCTTGGCCCAGCGGGAGATTCCTCCATCCACGCGGTTTAGCGTAGATGGAGGGATCTGTTGCGCTTTTTCCATTTGACCATAGAAAATCTGCAGAAAATCTATAGGTGTATGGCCAGGTTAAGAGAAAAATTCTCTCATTTTGGGATATTTCCTCTCATTTCTTGTTCTGTTTATTGGACATGTGAAGGTAGATTCGTTATTGGGATACAGATTGCAAAAAAAACCTGAAAGGAGTTTAACCTTTTACTCTATTCAAAGCAAAAAAAAACAAAAATGTTTTAGCTTTAGCAAGTCTTTTAAGTATATCTATAATCCTTTGCAGCCAGGTTTAGCAGGCATGCTTTGCAATCTCTTTTCACCGCCTATTGCCAGTTGGGTAAAATGTTGAACAGGTGGTAACCCTGGGTGGTGATATCTTTAAGGTCCATAAGATATAAGAGCCATGATTTCATTTGCCAGCAACCATCAAAACCTCACATTTTATTTTTTATAGAGTTGACATGTAAATTACATGCAAAACTAAAAAAAAAAATTAACCTGTAGCATCAAACTGCAAAAAAAGTTCCTAAATTCAAATTTTTTCAAAAATATAATAAAGGACTCGGGGATGTCTTAAAACATCTCTGCTGCTATCGGCAGTCTCCTGATTATTTTCACAGCTTTAATAAATGCTGACCAAAGGTAACAATAATGAACAGTAAAGGTTGATCAATATATTTTGTTAAAGGATATACATTCTGTTGCTTTTGGTTCAGTGCTACAATAAATGTCAGTGTACATTTATCAGTGTACCCCCTGCAGAGTTAATTGAGCTTTCCAGCCAGCACCATCTATGTAAATGAGTGAGCATACTGAATACACTTCTTAATCCAGCAGACATATTGCTAATTTGTACTGATAATTACCTATCAAATATTAATGAGATCTCACTAGATTGTAACAGCTGAATAATCCCTAACTTTAGGAGGAGTGTTCAGGTTATAATTTGTAATGCTAGGGCAAAACATGGACATCAAATCAAGCTTTGAAGACTGCGCCACTCTAAACCTTAAGAAGCTACCTATCAAGGATGCTTACTATGCATACCCTAGTACTCCGGTGCTAGCAAGAACCCGTGTGACAAATTATAAATCCTGGTTGGGATGCCCATAACCCCACAAACAAAGTGGTGTATAATCTAGCAGGGATCAAAACCAGCTAAGTGTAGAGCGTACAACAGTGCCATTGGATGTGACAGAAATATAGCCAGAGAGCAATGCTAGTGGTAAATGAAGATTAGCAATCACAATATGGAAGAAGATAATAAATAGGGAGTCATCAATATATTTCTCAAATGACCTACAGTTTACCACTTTATGCCTGGTCATGCTCTAGACATTTGTGCATTACCACTGACCACCCAGCTGGATGAATGCACTACGGATAAATCCTTGACAACTGGGTATGTCTTTTCTATTAATAAAAAAAATAAAAAATGAGCTTGTAGAGATAAATAAAAGCTCTGTGACTCTAATAGCCCTGGATGCTCTGTCTGTACTATAAGTAACTGTCCGAACTTTCTGTTTCGAGGGTCTGACCCTACCCCCTCCCAGCAAATGAACCATGCTATTGATTAGTGAGGGGGTCCATCAATATAATTGGCCAGTAGTACGGTTAACCTGGCAGAAAGTTGGGACAAGCCCTTCTGACCAAGAAGTTTGTCTGATTATTTACAGTTTAGCACATCCGGGATTTTGGAGGTTCTAGAGATGTCTACTAACTGGTTTAACTGGTTCTGCCCCACAAGTTCACTTCAAAATAAAAAAAAAACACTTTTTATATTCCATGCATTAGCACTTAATGCAGAATTTGATTTAAACTGATAGGACCATGGACAGATGGATAAAGTTTTAGTGATTGCATGACATATTAAAAGAGCATACATCCCCATGTGACAAAACCATTTCAAAGTATATTTTGTTATCAAGTAATTGTTAAGTATGCAACTACAGCTTGTATAATATATATGCAAGTGGAGTTATGATCTTTTGCTGTTGTTGACACTATTTATTGGGCATGCCAAATCTACTAAATTTAAACATGTAAATTTTACATTTTAAAGCAAAGACACTAAATAATAAAATTTGTTTTTCACCTGTTTTATAAAAAAGATACAACAAAATATGGTCGGAAAATGATGCAGTTTGCCCATAACTGCTTTAAAAAATCACCCAGTTCATTGCCTTCATTTATATTCACTGTTTGCACTAGTAGGCTTGCAGGCTCTCCATACTAATTTGGTGTTAACACATTTTTTCTACAAATTGCATGCATATTATTTATATACTATTATATATTGCAGACTCTGTGGGTTCATATAGCTATTTTTACGATGGAAATAACAGACCAATCCTCGATAGCTGATAACCTTTTTCTGATGATGCCTGCAGGTTATGGGAATTTGTTCTTAATCTGCAGACCAGAGCACCGCTGTGAGTATAATTCCACTTTTCTGGATGCATGGAGTTTGTGACAGACTGCACTGACCTGCTGATCACTCTGCACACAGACCTCATTCACAGGCTTCAGATCCCGCAGTGAAGATGATGTGGGAGCAGATGCCAGCTCCATTCATGGGGTGAGAGCACTCACTGTTCGCCTCATGTACAGTATCTCATCTTAACTGCATCTCAGGATGGATTTTAAGCAGCAGGAAAGCTGCCACATTGCCACTGGCAAAGAAACTGTAGTTAGCATAGCTGTCATAGCACAAAGGGCAAGGTTGTCCCTTTTGTATATCATGTCATGCTAGATGACTGTTCATAGGGAGCGATGACGAATGGACCTAGGCTTGGGTACTTTGAATTAGGAACTCATATGCGGTGTTTAAGTAGTAATGCAAAGCTTCGGCACAGGAAAAGGAAATACAAAATGCATCTAATACATTTTTGTAGCAACACCACATGACTAAAGGTAGTTCAGAGGTCCCCCTTTAACTACTCCAGCCCCCTATAACCATCCAAACACCCCAATCCAAACTTCAGCAGAATAATACACTACACAATAGATGGAGTTCAAATCCATCCAGTTCAACCTCATTTGCTTGATTGTAAAAATGCTAAAGAGGCTGTACACAAGAACTTGGCATAAACACAGTATACAAAGATTGTGCCCTGTACTGAGATCCACCAATGTTGGTATTCAAAGGTTTCAAAGCACCACTGTGTAACGTCCCTGCGCTCCGTGCCGCATCTCGTTTGCGTTCCAGGGTGGAACGCAGCAGAGGGCGTAACCGCAGAGGAATTCCTCCCCCATTAGCGGAGGTGCTATGCATCCCACGCTGGAACGCGGAAGTGCGCCGCGGCCGTGTGACGTCACGGCCGCGGCCTATTTAAACCTAGTGGGAACAAGGAAGGGTGTTCACTATTGGGTTTCTTACGCCCAAACACCCTGGAACTCCGGAGCAAACAGCCCTACCACTGACCAGGACCTACTGGAGGATTCCCCTCAAGCTACCCGGCATCCGTGTCCCTGTTTGACACTCACCTTAAAGCGCAAGTACAACTGGAGCCCCCTGGGCTCGGTTCATTGGAGCTCATGCACTGCCTAAATCTATAACTAAGTGTTGTCTTGCATATGGACTTCCTAAAACTTATACCACTGTGTTATCCAATACATGAACTGCCTAAACCTATTACTATGTGAGGTCTCTTATCTGGACTACCTAAACCTATAACCCTGTGACATACTGGTGAATGTGGGAGAGATCTCTAGTGTAACATCACAAAGTTGGGCTGCCTTAAAAACTCCTTTATCTTCTTGCTAGTTTTCTTGTGTTTACGGCTGATGATGCAAGAACCCCAAACTCTCCGCCTGTGACTGAGAGTGACGCCTGGGGTTCGTGACTGAGTGCCGTATATCTTCCGCTCGATCAACTTAGATTCCGCAGTTGTGATCCATCTCTGGTTGTAGAGCAACCCCCGGGCGTGACACACTGTCATTTCTCTAAGTGCATTGGGAGCAGCCCTGACAACTGAAAGCCCCTATATACTAACTGTGTCTGGGTGATAGCTTTGGCATTATAAGTTGATCCTATTTTTCTTTCTATCACCATTTTACTTATGTTCATTAACAATAATTTACAGTCTAATACAGGTCATCAGGTGTTTCTAACTTAGCATGAGCACAAGAGGGCAGCTTTGGCACACCCAGGCAACATAACTATTGTATTAAGGTGCCCCGCGATCGTATGATAATCGCAAGGTGTGTGGAAGGCGTGCAACCGTTTCTACTGTACGGTCGCACAACTTTTATCTTAGGAACATGTTTGAAAACCCGCCGAGAATCATACGATTGTCGGTGTGTGTGTGGCATGCTCGTAAAATAACTGCCGAACGGGCCGGTGTGCAAGCGCACACTGCCCGTTCAACATTGCGGTCATCGGAAGCCCACCCCTCAGCGGGGCGGGCTTGCGATTATCGCAAGTACGATCTGCCTGTCCAAGATGAGCAAATCGTACATTTTTTTAATTACCTTACAACCATCGCAAGACTTATGTCTTGCGATGGTTGTAAGGTGCGTGGCCAGCTTTACACCCTTTTTACATGGGCTTTCTGATAAGGCCCACCTGAGCAACTGTCAGTTTTGGAGTCAACCCGGATCAGAAGCCCGATGTTAGTCTATGGGCAGCTGAATCTAAACGGACAAGCGTCTTTTTACATCCGGTTACCCCCTGACTCTGGCCAGGTATGGAAAAACAAATGGATTAGAGTTATGTTTTGCCTAACCTGATTTTGCTGGATCTGGGGTAATCTGCTGTAAACAGACAAAAGTCTGTATTTCATCCGATTGCCTACAGACCAGCATGGGTCTGGTAATTTTCCATCACAAGATAGAAGATAAAACTGTACAGACACAGCTGTCACTATGGTGACATCCGTTCCGATTAGCAGGGGACCTATGCATGGATCCCCTCCTGATTGGACAGTGTGAAAGGGGCCTTAATGTTTTAATTACCATGTACGGACTACAACATCTAGTCCACTGCACCCCAAACCACACATGAGCAAAACTGCTTGCCTCTCATTTTGAAAAGTGTCAACTGCAGCATTTTAAAATTGTATTACAGACTCTTACTTTGCCCTTCCCTGCCATTTTTACTTATAGGAAACCCATTATCATAGAGATATGGTTTTTCACAGTATATTCTGTGGATTGGTATGTGTAAATCCTAGATCTTGTTGTGCATACATATATCTCCATTAATGTCCCTGTTATACTTATGACAACCAGCATGTTTCTGTTCTGCACAATTAATTTTCATCTCCCTCTATGTTTTATTCTTTTTCCTGCATACCTACCCTACAAGATACTTTAACTTGTCATTAAGGGAAATCTACTACTAAAAAGAAATGGGGAGTAGATACTTTATAATGTGTAGTATTAAAACATTTTTTCATATCCAAAGTTCATATGCACCAAGTGAATGCATCCTTTTCTTTTGTTAGCACAGCATGTTTTAAAAAAAAGAAAAAGAAATGATTCCAATGTTGTAGCTTGTGCTTGTAATAACTGAACCAAGACATATGCCCCAGGTAAAAAAATGTTGTGGTTATTACATTCGAAGTGCATATTTTGGTTACTAGCACTTCTAGGGTCAGTCCACCCAAAATAGTCGGGTGCTGAAAAATTAAATCACAGAGTAGTATCTCAAATCTCTTAGGGAGTAGAGAATAGAGGGAATAGTAAAAGTTGTTTTTACTAGGCATACAAAAAAGTATGGTGCTTTAACTCTCCAGCAACTAGCGCACACAAAAATGTCTATTGTAAACTAAGGTGTATATTTAAGGGGCTCCTCACAATATTAGGTAAATGCACGGCATCACAATGCCAGACATCCCAACCTGCAAAACCTTATTTCAGGGAGGTTCCCGTCTCATTTCAGTGAGGTCACAATTTATTAGACAGCCCAAGACCTTTTTAAAAAAACACTGAGGAGTAAAGTCCCTGATACACAGTTGACTAGTTGCTATGGGCAGCAAATTAAATAAATGTTCTCTATAACTAGACAACCAGGACATATAATTGATTCTATATTATCCACAAAGGGTTAACAGCACTCTCTCAACCCTGCAGCAGTGCCTGTACCTGCTCTCAATAGTAGTCTATGTCCGCCCTCTCTGTGCAGCAAGTAGCTTCTTCTTTCTGAGAGCCAAGCCTCGTTCTGAGGCTACTCTAGAGATCACATGACCTTCCTCCAGAAGGCAAGCCTCACTCTGAAATCTTACCCACTGATATCTTACCGGAAAGGTTTACTCAGAGCAAACCTTTCAGGGAGAAAATGCCTCTCTTGCAGACGCCAGGGAGCCGCTATCTAATAGAGGGAGACTCCCTGAACATCAGGGAGACTTGAGATCCCTGCAATGCACACATGTGTCTGTGAATTGCAGTCCATTGCCATTTATAATAATTCCACTTCAACATACATATATGGAGTGAACAAATGCATCTACAGCATATGGCAATGTGTGTATAAAAGAATGTGCATGTTGCTGTGCAGTGGAAAAAGATAAGGCAGGTGCAATTTATGTCTTTTTATAATGAATAGTGCCATTTATAATCAATAGTGTGCTTTAAGTGCCTGATAATAAAGCATATCTAGGCATTTACACTTTTCTTGTCAAAACCTCTCTTGTGCATCCTGGGGACCTCTAAACTCAGGTGCACACTGTATGCACATATCAACTTTCAAAAAGTTGTCAGGGGAAGCCTAGTACAGTAAACTCCCCATTATCCGGCATTCAAGCAAACAGCACTCTCAAGCAACTGGCAAAAAAAAATCGAGGGCATTTTTTTTTTTGCCAGTTTTAGTTTTTGTAAACTATGTTTACATTTTGTTGCCAGCCGGCGGCTAGATTCTGCAGTTGGCAGCAGAATGTAAACAAAGGTGAGAAATAGCCAGCCCGCAATTGGCTATTTCAAATTGCAATAGCAAGCAGGCTATTGTGCCCCGTCCACTGAGCAGGGGAGTGGAACTGAGAAATAACTTTCTCTCAGGGCTGCTCCTCTGCTCAGTGGGTGGGTCTTCAATAGCCAGCCTGCAATTGGCAATCTGCAATAGCCTATAGCAGGCTGGCTATTGCTACAGGCAGCTTCCATTCACCTGTTGGCTGCAGAAGATAGCTGGCAGGTGAATGGGGCTGTGGGGGAAAGCAGGGCACTGAAGGAATGATTGCTTGAGAGTTACTATTAATTTTCAAGCAAACAGAAACTACAGTTATCCGGCACCTATCGATCCCCGTGGGTGCCAGATAACTTGGAATTTATTGTAAAATGTTTTGCTCTGAAGTAGATAATGCAATAATAATACATTCTTAACTAGGGATGAACTTCAAGTTTGGGTCAACCATGAGTTTAATCGCTTGCAGCCTGAGGAACCAATTACCAATTATGTACTTCCTGGCCTTTGAGCTGTGGTTAGGTGGATTAGAAGGGCCAATAATGTTTTTTTTTATGTGCTGGCCCCCTCCCTATAAATGTCAGGTTTTCAGCAGCCTTTTTTCCATGAGTGTGTTGGGAGACTCGGAGTAGATAGGGACAGCTGAGAGAGTGTTGTTTGCAGGGATATATAGTGTTTTAGTTTTAGTGTTTTAGTTTTTTTTTTAGGGGGGCATAATTTTGCCAGGGTTTTTTAATTTTCTTTTGATCAAACTTGTTGCTGACACAAGCAAAGCTGGCCCTTGTTTGGAGCAGATCACCACGCACGAGTGAGGTACAGTTTAGTGCATCAAACACCTTGACATAGCTGTTAATAAAGTTAGGTAATCCCTGTATTCATCATATGTGGAAGGCCTAAAGGGAGAGTCAGAGATTCCTCATGCGCAGCCAGTAGAGGGGAGCACGTTTCATATCCATAGGAGAAAGCCATGGTTGGGCAACACCTTTGAGAGACAAGGCACATCTGCCTTTTCTTTCTGGCAGTGGGCATGAGATACAGACAGAGTACCAAAAGGAGGTTATGGAGTGGATAACCAAGCCTTCCTTTGGCTGGCCATACACCTATTATTTTTTTTTTTTCGTTCAACCCGCGGGCTGAATGCAAAAAATTGACCTGATTCCTCCATCAACACAAACAACATGTAGATCAAGGAATCCTGCTGTTTACATTGTATTCTGACAAGTGCCGGAAGAACCTGTCAGAATACAATGTAAACAGCCGGATTACTCAATCGGCACGCTGTTTGTACCCAATCAGAGCGGGCAGCTCATTGGCTGCCGGCTCTGATCGATTGAAGATTTTCCGACTGGCTCCTTCCATCAGCTGATCGAGAAAGCCGGCTGATAGAAAGCCGACAGCCCCACACACTGTGCAGATTTAGGCCGGTACATTATAAACTGGCCAAAATTCGAGTGTATGGTTCGAGTGACCAGTGTATGGGCACCTTAAACCTCCTTCTTTCAGGTGCAGAGCTCCTTCATCAGCTACGAATGCATCCTTTTCTTCCCCCCGCATGAGTTATGTAGTTTAGCAAATGAGGCAAGTTTGTTGAAATACTGTCTATGCAGGTTGTAAAATATTCCTTCGATTTTATTGTGAAAAATATACATTGTATTTTTTTGTCCACTAAAGCTGTGTGAGGTATGTGAGTTTTTGAAATAAAAGCTGCAGGTTGTGTGTCCGTTTCAAAATGTGGCACATTCCAACTGCATCAATGCTGACCATGGATTCTGTACAAAATGTTCAGCTATTGTCTTTAAAATAATACACCCCAGTTTTTATTTTACGATAAAGCCTCCCTAGTCTCTCCCTCTGAAATTGCGGCCTATGCTGAACTGTGCGGATTACTTTTTAAATTGTTTTTATGGACTCTATTCTGACATTTTATTAAACTTTTAACACAAAAAAAGATCACAAGCTATGCTATGAAACTGTTTTGCCACTGTTTGGCGATTGGTACGAAGGGCTTCAGCTTTGGCATAGTAAACCTTCTTATGGCTTTTAGATTTGTTACTAAAGCTGGCCATACACCAATAGATTTTCTACAAATTTTCTATGGTTAGATGGAAAAAGTGCAACAGATTCCTCCATCTACGCTAAACTGTATGGATGGAGGAATCTCCTGCTGGGCCAAGCTTCAGTATCTTGCTAGTCGGCCCCACTGGCTCTCAAAATTCCTTAACAATCTGATTAGATGCAGGCAATGTTCAGGTGTTTTGAAAAACAGTGGGGCCAACTAGCAAGATACTGAAGCTTGGCCCAGCCCAGAAGCTTAGCCCAGCGGAGATTCCTCCATCCACACAGTTTAGCGTAGATGGAGGAATCTGTTGCACTTTTTCCATCTGACTATGGGCTGATAGAAAAAAATTTGTAGAAAATCTATACGTTAGTTACTTAGGCTTTACACTGCTCGATTCTGGCATAATACTGCTAGTTAAAATAAAGGCATTTACCAAGCATGTATTACAAAGGAATAGTGATTTGCACATGTTTGCATAAAGAAGGAGGACCCTCTTCCTGCTGAGCAGTATTTTTTACATTTTCGGGGGGGATTGTCCCCCATGGCAGTGCGAAGCTCCACAGATGTGCCCCCAACCACCCTCCTATTGACGTTTGGGGTTCAAATTAAAGTTTTGAATTCATGATGAGTTCGATGAATGACCCGCAAACTGAACCTAAGCACATTTGTTATTTTCTATCCTTCATTAAGACAATTGGAAGGAGATAAAGTGTATCTAAACACAAGAATAAAAATGTAATATCTTGTAGTTTATAAGTTATTATATGTGGTGGTTGCATTTTCTTTTCCAAGCTTTTCAAGTCCTTGGATAAATAAATTCACTCACTCTACTGTAATTATTCAGGAGCAGCTTTGTCGCCCTGGGACAAGAAACATGTTGGGACTACAGAAGATCCTCCTTTCTCATTTACACAAAGTGGAACTGTTTTGAAGTTCACAGAGGTGAACTGAGCAGGACAGATAACACTTCATAGTGAAAAGGACCTTCTGAGCTCAATTGATTTCTGGCAGGATCCTCAGGTATTTTTTGCACTTATCGAACAGATGTACATCAAAAGGGACCAAATAGGATAACTTCATTGTTAGGGATTATACACAATAAAAAAATATCAATACATAGTTTATACAGATCTTCGCCATCCAGTGGCAATTAAGGTCATTATACCAATATTTTAAAAAAATCGTTCACAGCTTTGTACTAAAAGATGGTCATCGATATTATTGCTTGAGTAAAATGTTTTTTTTCTGCTACTCTAAACCCTAGCAGTGAATCAACAATTAGTCCACAGAAAATACAGGCAACATTTAGAAGGTGGAATGACCAATCAATTAAAATTCTGACCCACAACTCTTTTTCAGGAGAGTCAGTTGCAAGCTCTCAAAAGACAATTAGGCCTGTGGAAATAAAATGTGAGCTTTTATCTAGGCCTCTAACTGCTCAGAGCTGAAGGACCCTGCTCTGCTTTTCTCAGTCGAGCCAACAGCAAAATGTTTCTTAATCACCACATTGAAAAGAAAAAGTGGCAGCAAGGCAGGAATCTGTGGTTTTATTATTTCAGTATGGCTGTAGTCCAGAACTGATTATTTCACATGGTGAAACAACAACATTCTGCATTATTTCAGTCAGCAATACAAAGAAAGAGTTTTTTGTTTAGTTCAAAGAATAGGTACAATAGCCCAGAGTGGTGCAACTTAACGTATTTTTTCAGGAACTTTTTTTCATGCGTAATTGGCCACATATTGATCATAAAAGCCACTCATATTTCCAACTCTGCAGTGTTTCACCTCTTCTTCTGCACCTGGCCAAACAAGAGGGGGAATGAGAAATTGTGGTAATCCAATCTGACTCGCTAATTAGACCATCTGTTTGAAGGTGTATATTTTTCACAGTCATATTGTTAGAAATCTGCATATTTTAAACCCTCCTCTGAAGCCTGCATCTTCATCATTTTTAATTTACTCTTTTCCTTTATATCATACACATTAACCCTAAATCATCCTTGAGTATGATAAAAACATTTTTTTAAAGATTTAGTATTTCATACAACATATATTAAAAAGCCTCTACATTTTTAACATACAAACTATTCACAAGTGATTCTGTACAGGTTCCAAAAACAATTCTGTTTCAAAGCTCTACAAATATACTGATGCTATATAAACCCATGAATGATAATAAAAATGATGCATGTATTAGTATAACCAAAAATGTGTAGCCGACTTATCTTTATGCTTGTACCTTACTGTCATGAATTACAAGCCTTTTAGGCAATTAAAGGTTACTTGTGTTGCCAACAGAAAAAAATGCTTTAGTCAAATACTTTCTCTAAGCCATTCATATATTTTATATATACATATATTTTTATATTTAATATTCATTTATTTTCTAGCGACATAGCATCAACCTATTGCATCTTTATACAAAGAGCAATAATATGATTGCAAGAGGATGTCTGATTATGGTTTTTAAGGTGCTTCTGTCAACTTCAAGACAAAAGTTTAATGCAGAAAAAGAACTCTTACACTAACCTCTCTGGTGGGGCAAGTTTCCTACCTTTCTCCCATTGAAGAGCTGCAACCCCCTTTAGTCTCTTCAAGACTCAACAGATGCCTGTTTCCCCCACCAGATGCCGTGGTTCCTTCCTCCAAGTGATGAGTCCAAGGAAGAAACCACATCACGTGGTTGATGCAGACATTCAACATGCCTGGAAATGTGTGTAGCCCCCATCACCTTGTGTGAAGTGGTTACTAGACATGTAGTGATTGCTAGGGCTGTAGTCAGCATGGCTAGATTATAGTTGGCATTCATCTGGTTAATTCCAGGTGCCTGGCATTGACTGTACCCCCCTGCGTGGAGTGTAACTCTGCTGTATTGTTGGACAGCCAATGAGGGACATTGTAAGTGTATGTATAGTGCAGCAGCCAACCACTGGATTTCTCTCAATCAGTGTTGCATGCTGGGATAGGGTACATATACTGGAGGGAATTACCATATGCTCAGACTAGTTTGGGACCAGCCATGTATGAGCACTGGACTGGGTGCTGTCCAGCCACCCCCAAGCTTGTCCTGATGCCAGGGGGTGGGCAGAGGCTGGTGTGTGGGAAGTGTTTCCCTGGGCCTCACTTATAGAGGAAGCCTGTGCTGTTGCAAGAGGAGAAGAACCAGGGAGATGGACGAATCCTGAAGCTACTCAGAATCCAGAGGACCTCAGGAGCATGGCTGGTGTCTTTCTTATTGAAGATTTGTGCTATTATCTCAGGAGGGGTGCGGAACATCTCAGGAGGGGTGCGGAACAGGGTCTCAGGAGGAGTGCCGAAGGTCTCAGGAGGGTTTCGGAAGATCTCAGCATGGGAGCACAGGGTCTTAGAAGGGGGCTGAAGGTCCCAGGAAGGGTGCCTAGGATTTCAGGAGGGGTGCAGAGGGTGTCAGGAGGGTGGAGAGGGTTTTCAGGAGGGGTACAGAAGGTCTCAGGAGGGGTACGGAGGGTCTCAGGAGGGGTGCAGAGGGTCTCAGGAGGGGTGCAGAGGGTCTCAGGAGGGGTGAGCAATGTCTCAAGAGGGGCACAGAGGGTATCAGGAGGGTGAGCAAGGTCTCAAGAGGGGCACAGACGGTCACTGTAATTGCTTACTAATATGGTACACTATATAACAGCATATAGTATATAAGTTGGCAACACGAATCAAAGAGCCCAAGCTAACCTTCAAGAAGCAGATTTAATCCAAAAATAATACTTAGGGAATTGTTAGTTTGAGAGGGTAAGCTAGATGTAAAGTGACAGCATAAATAAGTACTCCAAGAAAAAGAAAATCCATGAAGCACTCCAAGCATTTACGCCCAGTTAAGGCAGCACAGTGACTGCACGCTTCCACACCATTATCAAAAGAAATGTCCTATTTTCATCAACTGTCGCAGGAAGAGATAAAATATGAGCAGCAGAAAATAGTTACAATGGCACGAAACTAAACTATCTTGGAAATTACTTCCCAAAGTCACCATAAAAATGAAATTGCAGTATGAGCCTAACTCCTGTTCATATTTGCATAGGGGAGAGAGAGAGGGAGAAAGAGAGAGGGAGAGAGAGGGAGAGAGGGAGAGGGAGAAAAAGGGAGAGGGAATATATGATGCACACTCCTCTTACGGTAAAGAGTCTTACCTCCTCACACACAGCTTCAGCCTGCTCAGCCCGGGACTCCGAAAGAAGCCCCGCCTCCCACCGAGTCACTCTACAACTCAAGGTGGAAGGACAGGACGCTGCAAATGCTTCATCGCTCTGAAGTCTCAGAGAGATCACGCCGCCCATACACAGTGCAGTGGCGGCGTGATCTCTCTGAAACTCCGGAGCTATGATGCAGACAGGACAGAGGCAGATCAGACAAACACAGTTCCTTCCAGCGGCTCCTTAGGGGGTGAGTGCTACATGTAGAATGCCTAACACACTGACAGATGCTGCAATGCTGGAATGGAGGAAAAGTAGTAGACATGGGTCACCTGAGAGGTAAATATAAGAGCTCTTCTTTGCGGACACTTTTATCTTAATTGCTTTTGCACACTTGGCAGGGTCGCTTTAGTGAAAAACTCCAAGCAAACAGCAAAATACAAATTAAAAAGCATATACCTTTACTTTTTGTTTGCACAAATATTTATAATTCTCTCATTCTGATAATTCTGTACAGCTATTCTCGTGATTTACACATATTTGCTATACTGCAAAGCCCAACAGTTCATGAGGCAAATTGTCCACCTGGTTCTTTAGTTCAGGAAATACAAAACTCTGTTTATTTTTTTTGTTTGGTGATATCTACAATTTAAACTGTGAAATTAAAGCAGACAGCATGCTACCTCCAATCCGAAATGAGGCCGCATGGTGTATCTTACTGTAAAATTCTTTATTGGATCTTAGAGTCCATGTGCACCCGCAAGAGCTCCTCCCTCTCCTTAGACAAGGAACTCTTGTGGGTGTTAATGGAGATCCAATAAAAGATTTTACAGTGTGATACTCCAGTGTTTGGTCTCCAGTTGCTTTGGAGTTATAATGTATTATGCAGTTCAAGTGAGCTGAGATATCTACCAGCACTTGGTTTCAGAAGTGCCTGGAATACAAGTGACCTGGAGTGGATCTGTGGGATCTGTGGGTTCTTGCTGATCATGTGCTGCCTCCAAAAGCACATTCTAGTATTACACTTTAGTAAAATGCTTAAATGGCACAAAGTGCTTAGTTTAAATAAATGGCGTCATCATTTATCTGTACCTAAAGGCAGTATGATGTTTAACTGTATCCCCTACAGTGCCGGACTGGCCATAGGGCAAACCAGGCACTTCCGCGGTGGGCCGGGCCGAACACAATAAACCTAATTGTGTTCGGGCCAGTTCTGTGTGTGTGTATCTGAGTAGAGCCGGCGCTGCACACAGTAGACACTAGAGGACGCTGGTGGGGGAGTGCGGATAAACACCTCCTCACCCAGCTCTCTCTACTCTGTGCTCTCTCCGGCGATTGCTGGTGCTGTTCCCTCACTGTCCCGGCCGAGATATTTACATATGAATGGGCCACGGTGATTTACATATCAATAAATTGCGGGCCATTCATATGTAAATATCGCTGCTAATTCATAAGCAAATCAATGCATCCCCCTGCTAAGGAAGAAAAAACTGCCTGAAGACTGCAAGAACAAGGTAAGTTTAAGCATGTGTATGGTGTATATCTTTGTTACCTTGGCAGTCATTGTGAACGCTTTCGTTACATTGGCGGTCAGTGCGAATAGCTCTCTCTCTCCTCCCAGCCGCTGAAGCTACAGAACAGCCGGGAGGAGAGAGAGAGCTGACAGGAGGGATCGCAGCTGCGGACACGGTGTACATCTCTGTCGGATGCAGACCATGTAGCTGAATCTGCGCCGACACTCTAATCCTTTCAGCCAGCACTCTTTCAGTGAACGCTGGCCGAAAGGATTGTGAAGAAATGATTGGTTCTGCACAGCCCACCAAAGAGTCTCAGGTGTGCTGTGTAATCCGTAGGATCCGTAGGGGGCTTTGCAGGATCCATAGGGGGGCTCTGCAGCCTGCAAAGCCCACCACAGATCCTGCAGAGCCCCCCTGAGATCCTGCAGGTTCTGTGGGGGGCTTTGCCGGGTCTCAGGGGGGCTTTGCAGGATCCATAGGGGGCTCTGCAATGTAATTTTTCAAATTGATTCGGCTGTGTTAGGTCCCACGCAGCAGCCTTCTGGGGAACCACGTGGTGCCTTCTTACAGGGTTTCCACCGGCTGCCTATCTTCCTCTCCTGAGACCCTTTGCCCGAGACTTCAGGCTGGTACCCCGGAGCAGAGCAGCAGCACAGAGTATGTACCAAATTCATATACTATTATTCTGCATTTTTAGTCCTCTATAGCTGATGGTATTCTGCATTAGAGTGTAAGCTCCTCTGTACAGAGACTGATGTGACTTCTCTGTACAGCATTGCGGTATATGTCAGATCATATAAATGTATAATAATAGTGTGTGACTGTGCGGGGAACATTAGAGTGTTAGCTTCTTTAGTGCAGAAAATGCCAGGGGGGTTGGGGGGCCAGTGAGATCCGATTCTCTATAGCAATATGTCTGTGAAGGTTCTCATTCATCCAGGTCATGGCATATCTGTAAAAAATAAGTCAAGGCAACTGGACTTTCTGTATTTTTCTTGAAGATGTTTCATTGGCCATCCAAACAGGTTTCTCAATTAAGAAATTTCTGAATTGAGAAAGCTGGTCGGATGTCCAGTGAAACGTCTTCAAGTAAAATACAGCAAGTCCAGTTGCATTGACTTATTTTTTACAGATATTCTCTATAGCAAGCTTCCTATATTGTTGCAAGGTTTGTGTATTGGTTGTAGCAAGGCGTGTGCGTCAGCTGTAGCCCTTCAGTACTTACTAGTGGCCAGCCCTGCCCCTCGATTGCGCTTCGGTGTTTGGCTCCGCCCCTGTTGTGAGGGGTGGGGCCTGTCAGCGGTCACGTGATTGGGCTGCTCAGTCTAAAATGCCCGGGACTATTTTTTGCCCCAGTCCGGCCCTGATCCCTTTTATATGTAGGATCTAACGTATCAAACTACGAATGAGATTCTCAGTTTCAAACACTAGAAACACTGAAAATGTAAGCATATGTTGTGAGCACAGTCTCCAACACTTTAATACACAAAACAATGGTGGTTCCTTAAATAAAAATAATAAGAGAAAGCTAATTTGCTTATAACATAACATTTAAAAATGATCTTTCATTTAATGCAGCCCATTTTTTCATGACTGCAGAAAAAAGGTGGGGGCAGCACTTCATTTTCTAATCCTAATAAAAAAGACGAGAAAAAAAACTTTAAGCCCTTTCCAGGTATTTAATGGCTTTTAAATGCTTTGTGATTTAGGAAATGGCACAGGCTGAACACAGCTCAGCACTTCTTAGCTAAACGATATCACTGAAGATGACATCATTGAGGTCAAATGACAAGATTTTGACTGTACAAAAAAAAATATAGGCAATTTGTAAAATGTCCCTGCAGTAACTCCAGGAACAGGATTTTCTTGATGACATTAACTGTTATGCATCATTTTTGGAATATGCTTATTTTACATTAAATATAGGAATTGCTATTTCCCTCACAGCTCTGAAGTTATTTAAAGATGTATTTTAAATTTGTTAGCTTTATGATCAAATATTTGCATGCAAGCCTCAAATGACACAGCTTGCATAAAGTGACGATATGCTGACAACGGAAACAGATTTTGGCCCTTACCATGATGCTATAAATCGAGAGCCATTTATTCAGTAAAAACTGGACCAGTGGAGTTGCTTTCCCTAGTCACTAGATATTTCTACCAAACACTCTAAAAACCATTATAATCTGATTGGTTTTATGTAGTTTTTAACAAAGGGAGTGCCTACTGCCATTATCATCAAAACTGTGTGACCAAGGAAAGTTTTGATCTGTGAAGTTTATTTTAAAAAAAAAGGTTGAATGGCTATATGTGTATGTCTTTGAAGATTTTGGAGGTTTACTGCATTTTTTTCTATACCATCCAGCTGGATTATGAGTTGTAAGTGATTTCTGGAAATGCTTTGAATTAACTTTGTTCTGTATGCTCCCTGTACTCCCAGTCCAGTGCTCTATGCTAGCATAGCCAAGTAACAGCCACAGTACTTATCACAAGTGTTATCACGCAAATGTTTAATGCAGAGAGGGGTAGGGGAGTGTCTGACCAGATTGTTCACTTCTCCTGCCTTCATCAAACCCTTCACCCTTTTGTGAATAACCCTGTATATTTTCATTTAAACATATATTTATTACATTTTTGCATAACACATAGAGAACTTTTAGAGATGCTGTAATGCTTATAACAAGTGCTACAATAAGGACCAAGTACAGACTACATCAAAATCCTACATTAAGTATGAAAAATGAAGGAGCTTGTTTATCCAAGAGGAAGTTGAATAAATCTGGCAAATGCCAATAGAAAGCCTGACATGTGTTTGGGGGAGTAGGGGAGAGAACTTGTGGGAATGATAGGACAGGGATAGAAAGGGAGGGGAGCACTGCAAAAGAGAATCCACCAATACTTTAACTGAGCATAGTTTAGGGAGCATACATTCTTTAGGGAGCCAGAAGGACCAGGACAGTAAGGCAGATGCAAAAGTGACCTGTTATGAAAAATTGAAATAACATTCTTTTAGATTGTAAGCCCACAGGGTCAGGGCCCTCCTTACCATCTTGTCTTGAATTGTATTGTGATTGTAATGTCTTCTTTATATTGTAAAGCGCTGCACAAACTGTTGGGGCTATATAAATCCTGTATAATAATACTAATAATAATAATTTAATCATGAGGAAAAGGAAAGGGAAAGGTGTCTGTGTTGAGAAGTAACATCAGTATAAGAAGCTAGCAGCCTTTGAAACATAGCAGAAGAGCAAAACAATCCAGCCTAACTATAACTTAAAGTAAAGTAGTATTAAACCCTCAAACTTTTTTTCAATAATGAATCCAGATCAAACCACTGTACATTGCCCAGCAAAAGCATTGCTTTACTTTTTTGCCCAAATACTTATAATCATCATGTTTCTGAACAGCTGCTTCCAAGTCTCTCAGCTTTCCTGAACGTCCTGTCCAGCACAAGATCACAAGGGACAGAGCAGACTCCAGCAACTGTTCATCTACTAGCTTGGAGAAGGGAGGAAGAAAGCAGAGGGGGCCAGGGGGAGAGAAGTAGCTTGATTTGCTGTGCCTGTGTGTTTGTGGATTTTGTGTGTTTGTGGATTTTGTGTGTTTGTGGAGACACACACAGCTTACTAGCACACACAGGGGTGACTGCATAGCACTCTGTTCTCTGTTCTCTTGTTGAGCTGGGATATGCTGACTAGGCAGGGGAGACTCTGTATCTGGTACAAACAGTGCCCTAGAGGGACCCAAAAGTAAAATGTTGTTTATGTTTGGTGTAATAGTGGATAGAAGTAGAAGTAGCATAGTGTCTGCACTCTAGGGATATACTTGTATCCTTTCCCTTGAAGCAGTGGCCCCATTCATACCAGATCCATTGCTATCCGTTGTGATCCGTTTTTCAACAGATGTCAACAGATGCCAATGGAAGATAACCCAAAAAATCAATGGGTGTGAATGGGACTAGTTAACATTGCTCCATTCCTTTCCGTTGCAATACACAATGTAACGGAACGTGTCAAAAACTAAAGAAAACCTATGCAACCGCACAGAAGTGAAAAAAAAATACATAGAAGTTTGTCCACTCAGGACATGTTAAATAAAATAAAGTTTGGCAAAAACTAAAAAAGTAAATAAAAAAAATGCAAAGGAATGGAAGTCAGTGGAGGTGGAAATTACAAGTAACAACAGACCTCCGCTGCCTTGTGTTTTAGGTCCGATTTTGGTGTGAATGGGCCCTAAAGGTTTTCTGGTGTGGTGATTTAAATAATTAGACTATCTTTACTTAGCACAAAATGACCCTTCATTTTACAATACCAATGGGTTTATTCAATTTTTTTTTTTTTTACATTACCCATGCCTTTTGTTATTTTAGTCCAGCATTGTTTATACAGTACGTGAGTCTTAGTAGCCTCCTTTTCATGTCAGTGTATCTCCAGACTGACATTTTTCCCAAGATGTAGAGTTGAAAACAGCTATCGCAGTCTACTATAGCTGACAAATCAGTCTGTATGGCAGTCCTTGCTTCTTACTGACCCCTAGGGGTATCAGGGATCATGGTGTGTCACACATGTTTTAAGCTCATGAACACATGACACTTAGATAGTTTTTTTTTTATTGGGAATGTCTTTTTTTACTGCATTTATTCTAGAGACTAAAACACAGTATTTCATGTGTTCACTAAACATTTGACACATAGTACTTTGCTATACATTTATACCAAGGTCCTGTGATTCTACCTTGTGCAAAGGCTTTCTCTATGTCTTCTCTTCATTTTGTAGTAAGGGTCATTCATAGGTGCCCTCCCAACAGGCAAGCAGAAGAAAAGGGAAATAGATTGCTGTGTATTATTAGTCCTAATAGGGCATCAAAAAGAAAGATGACAAGTTAAGACATGCTATTAATTATCCAGGACGCTGAGGTGTTAAACGCTTCCACAGTTAGACTTGGAGATCTTGTGCTGACAATCTTTCTACCCATTTGTAAGCTGACAGTCCAGAAAGCTTTAGTTATAGTCTTGTTTAATGTTCTGAATCAACTATACGTGAGGGTAAAAAGAGTCAATATTCTGAAACTAAATGATACTATTCTTTTTTTTTGTTTTGCATTACCATAACAAGCTGTGTTTGCAAATCAAATTTCACTCTAATACCCTAATATTACACTACAAGAACTGTGTTTCATAAATTTATAATGTGTTACTGTGAAAAAGCATAGCATATAACAATGCATAAAAATAAGTTGTAATGGTGAAATCTGAGAATAGGTTTGTAAATGTTTTGCATGGTGCAAAACAAATTTACATTAAAAAACTCCAGGTAAAGATTAATTTCCCATGCGCACAAATCTTTTTAATTAAATTTGAAAACATTTACCATACTGAGCTATACTTGTTGGGGAGGGTCCCTCCTTAACTAGAAAGGTCAACCTGGAGGTAATAATGTAAATTATTACTCATCACAGCATATCTGAACTCCTTGTTGGGTGACTGTCTGGTCCATCTTCCATTCATTGTGCAATACTCACTTTATCCACCTGCAGTTCTTCATAGCGCCACAAAGGGTGCATTTTTTTATATCTCCCTCCTCTATAGAACAAAATTATTTTCAGTAATAATATATAAATAAAATAATAGCGGGAAAAGAAACAGATACAATTTCTTTACCAGAATATTGTATTTATAATAATGACAGTAAACAAAATCTGTAAAATAAAGATTACGGATTAAAATTTTAGAACTTGTAGTTTGATAGCAACAGGACTGCAAATGAATAAATTATGTAATATGGTCCTCTAAACCAGGCCTTCTTAAACTTTCTCCACTCGTGACTCTTTTTTGGCCGAGGAAAGTTTTAGGGGACCCCAGCATTGGACGGTGTCTCTCCCCTCTTTCCCTAAACGTCGGTGTTCCCCCTCCCCTAGCGTCAGTTGGTGTCTCTCTCCTCCTCTCCCCCCGCCGTGGACGGACAGTCAGTGTGTCATTACCACCTACTACTAAGCCCCCTCTCCCTCCTTATCTTTACCTCCAGCAGCTGTGCTCCACTTCTGCTGGGTTAAAGGAAGCTCCGTCAATGTAAAAAAATACAAAAAAAACCTTCCTGCATGCACGTGCTCAGGAAGGTACCAAGTGCACAGAGGTGGGGGGTATGCAACCTTAAAAACTACACTACACTGCACATTAAACGAAAAGAAAAAAAATCTTGCTTGGAGCCCAGGCCTCCCCGGCTGCCTGTCACAAGATCACAAGGGACAGAGCAGACTCCAGCAACTGTTCATCTACTAGCTTGGAGAAGGGAGGAAGAAAGCAGAGGGGGCCAGGGGGAGAGAAGTAGCTTGATTTGCTGTGCCTGTGTGTTTGTGGATTTTGTGTGTTTGTGGATTTTGTGTGTTTGTGGAGACACACACAGCTTACTAGCACACACAGGGGTGACTGCATAGCACTCTGTTCTCTGTTCTCTTGTTGAGCTGGGATATGCTGACTAGGCAGGGGAGACTCTGTATCTGGTACAAACAGTGCCCTAGAGGGACCCAAAAGTAAAATGTTGTTTATGTTTGGTGTAATAGTGGATAGAAGTAGAAGTAGCATAGTGTCTGCACTCTAGGGATATACTTGTATCCTTTCCCTTGAAGCAGTGGCCCCATTCATACCAGATCCATTGCTATCCGTTGTGATCCGTTTTTCAACAGATGTCAACAGATGCCAATGGAAGATAACCCAAAAAATCAATGGGTGTGAATGGGACTAGTTAACATTGCTCCATTCCTTTCCGTTGCAATACACAATGTAACGGAACGTGTCAAAAACTAAAGAAAACCTATGCAACCGCACAGAAGTGAAAAAAAAATACATAGAAGTTTGTCCACTCAGGACATGTTAAATAAAATAAAGTTTGGCAAAAACTAAAAAAGTAAATAAAAAAAATGCAAAGGAATGGAAGTCAGTGGAGGTGGAAATTACAAGTAACAACAGACCTCCGCTGCCTTGTGTTTTAGGTCCGATTTTGGTGTGAATGGGCCCTAAAGGTTTTCTGGTGTGGTGATTTAAATAATTAGACTATCTTTACTTAGCACAAAATGACCCTTCATTTTACAATACCAATGGGTTTATTCAATTTTTTTTTTTTTTACATTACCCATGCCTTTTGTTATTTTAGTCCAGCATTGTTTATACAGTACGTGAGTCTTAGTAGCCTCCTTTTCATGTCAGTGTATCTCCAGACTGACATTTTTCCCAAGATGTAGAGTTGAAAACAGCTATCGCAGTCTACTATAGCTGACAAATCAGTCTGTATGGCAGTCCTTGCTTCTTACTGACCCCTAGGGGTATCAGGGATCATGGTGTGTCACACATGTTTTAAGCTCATGAACACATGACACTTAGATAGTTTTTTTTTTATTGGGAATGTCTTTTTTTACTGCATTTATTCTAGAGACTAAAACACAGTATTTCATGTGTTCACTAAACATTTGACACATAGTACTTTGCTATACATTTATACCAAGGTCCTGTGATTCTACCTTGTGCAAAGGCTTTCTCTATGTCTTCTCTTCATTTTGTAGTAAGGGTCATTCATAGGTGCCCTCCCAACAGGCAAGCAGAAGAAAAGGGAAATAGATTGCTGTGTATTATTAGTCCTAATAGGGCATCAAAAAGAAAGATGACAAGTTAAGACATGCTATTAATTATCCAGGACGCTGAGGTGTTAAACGCTTCCACAGTTAGACTTGGAGATCTTGTGCTGACAATCTTTCTACCCATTTGTAAGCTGACAGTCCAGAAAGCTTTAGTTATAGTCTTGTTTAATGTTCTGAATCAACTATACGTGAGGGTAAAAAGAGTCAATATTCTGAAACTAAATGATACTATTCTTTTTTTTTGTTTTGCATTACCATAACAAGCTGTGTTTGCAAATCAAATTTCACTCTAATACCCTAATATTACACTACAAGAACTGTGTTTCATAAATTTATAATGTGTTACTGTGAAAAAGCATAGCATATAACAATGCATAAAAATAAGTTGTAATGGTGAAATCTGAGAATAGGTTTGTAAATGTTTTGCATGGTGCAAAACAAATTTACATTAAAAAACTCCAGGTAAAGATTAATTTCCCATGCGCACAAATCTTTTTAATTAAATTTGAAAACATTTACCATACTGAGCTATACTTGTTGGGGAGGGTCCCTCCTTAACTAGAAAGGTCAACCTGGAGGTAATAATGTAAATTATTACTCATCACAGCATATCTGAACTCCTTGTTGGGTGACTGTCTGGTCCATCTTCCATTCATTGTGCAATACTCACTTTATCCACCTGCAGTTCTTCATAGCGCCACAAAGGGTGCATTTTTTTATATCTCCCTCCTCTATAGAACAAAATTATTTTCAGTAATAATATATAAATAAAATAATAGCGGGAAAAGAAACAGATACAATTTCTTTACCAGAATATTGTATTTATAATAATGACAGTAAACAAAATCTGTAAAATAAAGATTACGGATTAAAATTTTAGAACTTGTAGTTTGATAGCAACAGGACTGCAAATGAATAAATTATGTAATATGGTCCTCTAAACCAGGCCTTCTTAAACTTTCTCCACTCGTGACTCTTTTTTGGCCGAGGAAAGTTTTAGGGGACCCCAGCATTGGACGGTGTCTCTCCCCTCTTTCCCTAAACGTCGGTGTTCCCCCTCCCCTAGCGTCAGTTGGTGTCTCTCTCCTCCTCTCCCCCCGCCGTGGACGGACAGTCAGTGTGTCATTACCACCTACTACTAAGCCCCCTCTCCCTCCTTATCTTTACCTCCAGCAGCTGTGCTCCACTTCTGCTGGGTTAAAGGAAGCTCCGTCAATGTAAAAAAATACAAAAAAAACCTTCCTGCATGCACGTGCTCAGGAAGGTACCAAGTGCACAGAGGTGGGGGGTATGCAACCTTAAAAACTACACTACACTGCACATTAAACGAAAAGAAAAAAAATCTTGCTTGGAGCCCAGGCCTCCCCGGCTGCCTGGGCCCCTCACACAAGTACCGGCTGTACCCCCCTGATGGCGGTCCTGGCCGGGGACTCAGATCGCGACCCCCCTGTTCACTTGTGGGACCCCATATGGGTTTGCAGCCCACACTTTAAGAAGCACTGCTCTAAACAGTATGACATAATAATATGTAGGTAAAAAAGGCTACAAATGAGCAATCACTTAAAATACTTAGGCACCGATCAGTCAATTTTCAAAATATATGGGCACAAATAGGTGAATTATTGTAATAATTAGGCACAACATGGACAATCATTGCAATATGCGGGCAGACAATGGACAATTGTGGCAATATGTGGGCAACAAATGGGCAACTGTGACAATACATGGGTGATACATTTGCAATTGTGACAATATGTGTACAACACAGGCAATCTTTACAATTCATGGGCTACAAAGGGTGAATCATGAGAATATGCCCTGAGCCCAGTTAGTAAGAGAAAGCCATATGGTTAGTGGGAATAATGTTGCTTACATTGGTGACCAGTGGGGAAAAACATCCTTCGCATAGTGTAGTCAGTGGAAAGAATAACACCCTGTACATTTGTGATCAGTGGAAAAAATAATTCCCCTTACATTTGTGGTAAGCAGGAAGAATAGAAAGAAGCACAAAAAATGTAATTGGTATCAATAATGTCTCCTGCTTGAGAAACTGTGGTTGCCATAGTTACAAAAGCAATACTAGTTGCAGCACAACAGAATGAACTAAGGATAATTCTACTACTTTAAGAGAGCACATGCAGTTCTACACTTGATATCTAACACCTTCCACCACCTGGTAGCAGTCTCCCCCCACCCCCACCCTATTATTATTTCTTCTCCTGCATGCTCCTTCCCTCAACTGTGCAGTTGGAGGAAGAAATTGGCAAATTGCATACTTACCTAGAACCGCAGGAGGCTCCTTGCATTGCAATGAGGTGCTTTTGAAGGCACCATTGGTTGGAATATCAATTCACCCAACAGTTACTACTCTGCACCCTGCAGCTGACAATACATGTGGTGGGGTGCACCCACCATATTGGCCAAGGTACAACACTAGCACTACTGGAGACAAGGAGTGATGCCGCTGCTCTTTTCTAAACTTTACTTTTACCTTAAAAGTAATTGAAATAAAAAACATCTTGGTCTGAAGATCAAGCATGTGCATGAATATGGTTAAACAAAGTAACAGAGCTCAAAGTACAACATCTTTATGCATAATTTGTCACTAGTCCCTAGTTGGTACAAATATTGTGTAGCGCTCACCCCCGAAGGAGCTGCTGGAATACCCGTGTCAGCCATAGCCTGTCTAGGGGATTTTGTTAACCAGCTCCCCACTAGCATTAACCGCCCTCTTCTAGAGACCAACATAGTTGAAATCCAGGCAAGAAGTATGATGCTGAAGAACATTATTAACATATACACACTGGGAGAGAGCATACAGGGGCCTAGACATCCAAGGTGAAACAGACAGACTCCAGACTCACTGGTCCCTTTAGGAAAGTCAGTGTAGATTCCAAGGGAGTACAGTTGAAAAGGGGTTGGTACAGATCTTCAGTAGGAGAGACACCAGACCTGCTCCTGAGGTCCTCATATTCCAGGCAGCTCTAGCAACCATCAGCTTCCCTGGTTCTCCTCCTCCAACTGTAACCAAGGCCTCCTCCAAATTTGTTGCCTAACAAAGCATTTCCCTAACTCAAGCATTCCCACCCCCTAGGCCTAGCCTGGGGGCAGGCTGGACAGCACCCTAACCTGGACTAATCCATGGCTGGAGTCACACTGAGCACATGGCAACACCTGTGAGTATATAATCACTACCCCAGCATGCACCATTGGCCATGATGCCAC
Source organism: Nanorana parkeri (assembly GCF_000935625.1). Taxonomy (NCBI): domain Eukaryota; kingdom Metazoa; phylum Chordata; class Amphibia; order Anura; family Dicroglossidae; genus Nanorana; species Nanorana parkeri. The sequence goes on along the minus strand of NW_017306407.1, from coordinate 31,299 downwards.
CAGAGATTGCAGTAGAGTCAAACCCCACTGAGGCAGGTATAATCAATGCTAGAACACCTGGAGTTAACCAGATAAATGCCAACTATAATCCAGCCGAGATGACTACAGCTCTGGCAATCACTAAATTTTTAATAGCCACTCCACAAAATGTTATAGGGGCTACAACTGCAAAATAGAATCTCACACAGTTATAACAAAGCCAAAATCCCATTCGCACTGCCACTGTCTCAAAACCACAAGGTATATGTGGTGCCCAGGTGACCACCCGGCAATTACATCATGGGCTGCCTGTTTGCACCTGGATTGATGTGTATTTATACCTGCATGTTCACCTATGCATTGTGTCACTGTCGCTCTGATGAAGGATCCCTGTGCGGACCCGAAACGTTAGCACCGTATGACAGTATGTGACTTTGGGTATTGAATAAACATAGCAATACTTTAAAAACCCTTCAAGTGTGTGCCGGTGATTTACTTTTATTCTCACACAGTTATATTATTATGATTATTATTATTACATAGTATTTATATAGCGCCAACAGTTTGCGCATCGCTTTAAAATATAAGGAAGACATTACAATCACAATACAATTCAAGACAAGATAGTAAGGAGGGCCCTGCCCCTGAGGGCTTACAATGTAAAAGAGGAGGGGGAAGTGATATATGAGGAGATTGCTGTGTGGGGATGAATTGTTTGAGTATATTCATTCATCATCTCCTTCTCCCATTTATTTGATACCCAAGGGGGAACATGCTCCCTTTTCTGGAAAAGGAGACACATTTCTTGGTCACATGGTGAGGCGTAGTAGTCTCATAAATAAAAAGACAAAAACCACTGCGCTAGGAGAACTATAACCGTCATATTGGCGGAAGTGATTGCGGAAGTTGCTGCAGGTGCAAGCACGCGAGCGGCGTGCAGGAGCGGGAGTTGAGAGCAGCGGCGGGGCCGGAGCCCAGAGAATGACAGGACAGTGCCGAGGGGGTCATCTGAGCCGGGGGGTATCGGAGCCCTGAGGTCCGAAAACGGAGGACGGCGGGACGGCAGTCGGCGGGAGACCAGTCGGCGGGACCAGAGTGCAGCGGGACCGGAGCGGAGGGACTGGAGGCTGGCGGGACTGAAGGCTGAAGGTCGGCGGCCGGCAGGAGAGACGAGCGGAGCGGCCGGCAGGAGAGACGAGCGAACGCCGGCAACAAGGACGGACAGGAGGACGGACGGAGGGACCAGAGCAAGGAGAGCTTAGCACGGAGAGAGAGCAGAGGGACCAGAGGTCGCAGGGACGGACGGA
>NW_017306407.1:12446-29261 GCF_000935625.1 Nanorana parkeri | reverse complement strand
ATATATATATAGATATATATATATATATATAAGCTAGATAAGGATAAACTAAACTCCAAGGAAGTGTATAATTTAACCACAAGGCGCTATAGAAACCAATACTAGGGCGATTGGGTAAACAAACCACAGGGCACAAACACAACTTAAATTAACCCTTAACCCTAGGGCACTAGTACAATCAAATCTAACCCAAGGCGATAGCGCTATTTAATTTAATGTAACTTAAATTAATTTAGTTTAGTATAATTTAATCGCAGAGTATTGATTAAATTAACTACATTCACCACCTGAAACTGATAAAAAAAAAATTCAAACACAAGGGCCGAAGGGGGTTCTTCTCAGTTCGAGCGGTTAGGGTCTGGAACTCGTTGCCACAAGCAGTGATTTCAGCTAATAGTGTGGAATCGTTCAAGAAGCTTTTGGACGATTTCCTGAGAAACGGTAATATACAGGGGTACAAGTACTCCTAATAACGAGATGACTCAGGGATCTATACACACACACAAACAATAGGTTGGACTTGATGGACATGTGTCTTTATTCAACCTCATATACTATGTAACTATGTAACTAAGTGTGGAAATTAGACCAGCCGCAACACTATATAGTTATATTAACCTGTGATGTGATACGTGGAGGTGTGTTGCGCTGGGTCTCTGTGTATCTAAAACTACTTTTCAAGCACACCAACTTCCAAACACCTACACCACTAAATTAACCCCCAAAAACACCTGGGCTATTTAGTAATCTAGGTTAGTGATAAAAAGCATATATATTACCCTTTTGATAGGGAGTAGTGACCGTTGGGTGAACCAATGTGAAAAACCTTCTTAATTAGTAACACATGAAATCATCATAAAGGTGAAACTGCCTACAAAGTGGTTTACGGTGATATTAGTACTATACAATGCAGTGATAATAGTACTCTACAAAAACAAGGCAAAATTAAATAAAAACAAAAAGAATGTGAACACTTCATATACCAAGTGTTTCATAGATCTGATATTTCTGTTTCAAATCAGATCAAGTAAATGTGAATTGTTAACTCCTAGTCTCAACCCAAGTGTAAAAATGGCAATCCCTTTTGAAGAAGTCTTTTTCAACAAAACGTGTCAAGGGAATCAACTGTGTTCGTCTCTTACGTTTGAGCGATCCTACAGATCTATGTTTTTATCCTGTTTGTTCCTGTAAGTGCAATTTATACTTTTAAATAAATGTTTTTTTTTAAGTTAATGCACTTAGAAGGCTCTCTTTCTTCTCTCCTTTTCCTTGGGACACCTTTGAGTGTGCACTGCCAGAAATCGTGGTGAAGAGAAGGTTAACTAGAGGGAGCTGTGTGCGGTCAGCTTATCCGCTGACACACCAGTGAATTGGAGAGCAGAGGAGAATATTGGGTCACTGCTGGAGACACCTCGGGATAAGTTGGAGATAATCAGGGGCTGACTGGTAACTTTTAGTACAACCCGGAGGCCCATGGTGCAGCGATTTGGCCCCCCTCACGCTCTGCCTCTTCCCCAGCCCCCACTTGCCACTTTTGCCATCCATGTTATGGTAGTGTGAACGGTCGGGTGATGTGAAGACTCACTAGTCGGTCCATGAAAGGGGTGACTGGTTGGGGGATCTTGCTTTCCTCCCACTGGGCTCCCTACATGGTTCTGGCCTTACTCCACTCTATATCCGGTACTTAGGCCCTCTCACCCACTGTAGGCCGCTGGACTTTTGGACTGTGAGCTGTGGGAGGATAGTGGGAGGAGCTGGACAGTGTCAAAGTCAGTGTTCCATAATTTTTCTCAACCCCATAAATTTTCAGAACCACGTCAATTAAGGAGGGGCCGTGTCATCCGAAATCAGATGTTTTCATGATCTCCTTTCTTCATGCACTTGTGCACCTGGAAGTGATGCGGCAGATACATTTCTGGGTTGAGGAAAATTATGGCACATTGGTAGTGGAGGGATGATTTGTCAGTTCTGTGCACGACACGACCGCTCTGCCCCTTTTAGTTCTGCGACTGACTCCAAGCTGTAGAGGGACTACAAATTTTAGCAAATTATACAGCAATGCAGAATAATAGTATATTAAAATGCTACATACTCTTTGCTGCTCTGCTCTGGGGTGTTAGCCTGGTGTCTTGGTCAGAGGGTCTCAGGAGTGGTGTGGGAGGGTGTCAGCAGGGGGAGATGTGAGGGTGGCGGAAAAGCTGTAAGCAGGCACCATGTGGTTCCCCAGAAGGCTGCTGCGTGGTCCCCAACAAACGTGGGACCTAACACAGCCGAATCAATTTGAAAAATTAAAGCACCGGTATCGGTTTTTAGTATCAGGGCATCTCTGGTTTGAAGACCTTTGTAGGCGTAAAAAATCATGTGTAATAACACTAGCTAGGACTCTATCACCCGGCTTGCGCGCCCAAACTTGCTCTGTTCCCCTTCTGCTTTTTCTGTGAAGAGTTTATAACACAGAGTGCATGTAATGCAGTGCAGAGGTCAGCATGTAACGCAGTGCAGCAGTCAGCATGTAAGGCAGTGCAGCGGTCAGCATGTAATGCTGTACAGCAATCAGCGGTCAGTATGTAATGCAGTGCAGCAGTCAGCATGTAACGCAGTGCAACGGTCAGCATGTAACGCAGTGCAGCAGTCAGTATATAACGCAGTGCAGAGACCAGCGTTTAATATGTAACGCAGTGCAGCGGTCAGCATGTAAGGTAGTGCAGCGGTCAGCATGTAACGCAGTGCAGCAATCAGTAGCCAGTATGTAACGCAGTGCAGCAGTCAGCATGTAATGCAGTGTAACAATCAGCGTGTAATGCAGTGCAGCGGTCAGTATGTAACGCAGTGCAGAGGCCAGCGGTCAGCATGCAATGCGGTGCAGAGGTCAGTATGTAACACAATCAGCATGTAACGCAGTTCAGCAGTCATCATGTAACGCAGTGCAGCATGTAACGCAGTGCAGCGGTCAGTAACGCAGTGCAGAAGTCAGTAACGCAGTGCAGAAGTCAGTAACGCAGTGCAGCGGTCAGTAACGCAGTTCAGAGGTCACACAGAAAGAGGAGGGACTTACAGTGACTCTTTTCCTCTCCTGTTTCAGGTGCTGTGCCATCTTCTTTTCCTCTCCTGGTGGGGGTGGGTGGGGGGGAGCAGCAAGGTTTCCTGCACGTTTGGAGGTGATTCCAGCCACTTCCTGCTGTCCTCCCTTTAGGATCCAGCAGACAGGCAGTAGGAGTGCAGTCTCCCTCCAGCCAATAGCAGAAGAAGTGGGCAGAGGAAGCTGCCGAAGAGCCCAAACACTACACAGGCTGATCAAAGGCAGCCGAAGAGCTGCTTCTTCTCCTCCCCGGCTGCTGCAGGAGCAAAGCGGCCGACAGGGGAGAGATGAATAAAGCGATTGCTGCTGTGCCGGCGGGGGACGTTTTTACAGTCTGTACAGTGTATGGGCACCTTTAGTCTCATAGCTCCAGAGAACACATCTTCTCTCTCTGATTGCCTCTGCAGAATTCCTCTTGTATGCAGCAGCCAGATTGAATGAAGATTTCCTTCAATTACAGAATGGGACCTTATTAAACAAAGGGTGACAAGCACAAAACTCACGTGCAAGAGTGTTGGATGCAATAAGGTTCTTCAGTGTGGTGCTTCAAGAAGTAAGAAGGAATGCCTGCGGGAAGTAATGGTAGGTCATGATTAATTGTTGTACATGTATATGGGTTTTGACTCCATGGTGAAGGTAAGCTCCTTTAAATACTTAACGTTACTGCAATCTTTCATAAAACACACCAATGCTTACGAATACTGCAATTGAATAAGTGTTAACCATGCTTAAATGTAACCCCTAATCCTAGCCTAATTCCTAACAATTATTCCGTAACATTCCTTACTTCTCTTGTTGTGTGTCAAAATCATATAGTCCCTGGGTGAGATATTGCCACTAAAAGAAACTGATTCAGTTGGAAGTGAAATGGGTATACAGTATATCAAGTGCACAACTTATAGCATCCAGAAATGACCTGTTCTGATGTGAGTTCATTTAAATTAGTTTTGATCGGTTGTAATAGCTTGCTGACTTTGCACACTCCCATTGGTCTTTGCATTCTTAAAACTGAAATGGGACATTTTATAAATGATTACAACTACAAGTCAGGTCCCCCTTTAAAGGCTATAACTAGTATACTATTGGCTATACATGGCGCTAAAGCAAAGGGTATTAATGACATGTCTTGAGGCTATATAGAAAAAGCACTAACTGACCATTTGTTAAACTAAGAATGGATCTGTTTTCTATCCTTCTAATTTCTTAATTGCTTTTTTAGCTAGCACCATCACTGTGTGTGAAATTGTATTTTCCACACAAAAGAATTGATTGACATGAGGCTTTCAACACACATGTGGATACTAAAACACTTGTCTTTGAGGGAAAGATTAAAAACATTATGCTACCATTTTTTTAGACCACCCACTAATTACATGTTTCTTTTTTTACCACCATTATCCTAGAAAATAGTACATGACAATAACAGATGTTAATCATTCCCAGAAGACACACAATTCGTGTTTTCCAATCTAATCATTCAAATATATTTATTTATGCTCTTAAATATATTTCACAATACTTTGCCTAAGGAATAACTCCAGTATTGTTAAACCATTTAAATAACACGTATAATTGTCATTAAAATAATTCTGCAACTCAATTCTATTAAAGGCTAGTGTACATGGCCATTTGTATTCTGCGTCTGATAAATTTGGAATGCAGTGTTTGGATACTATGGAACAGTATATTGTATACATATTGTTGCTTACGCAATGTGCTTGAAAAATGTCTTTGCTTTGTTTTATTACTCCATACAAATCCAGGTGAATGCATCTCACATGAGTCTGAAACTGGTCTCAAACTGATCTGAAGCTGAACTTAGTGATATCATACAAGCCAGTTTATTGTGTGTGAATTGAGCACACTGGCCATAAAATTATGTTTGTGTCAGTTAGTAGCCTGCTGTGAATTTTTAAAACTGACAAAAGTTCTAATTTTTTTTCTTTGCAACCAATGGAAAAGTACTCTATGTGCATACCTTCCAAAATATAAAATATTCCCGTTTATGTGAAAGACTTACCACTTTCCCAGTCTTAACAGAGGTTAAAGCGAACCCTCCACCTATTCAACATTTGCCAATCATGCAGTGTGGTCTGAGGTAATCAGCAATAGTTATTATTGTATTATTGTATTAACATGCTTGAAAATGTCTTTGTGACCAGTAGGATGCCCTACGTTTGGTGTGAAGATCCAAGATGGACTTTGAAATTTCATCTGTCAGGTTTTACATGCTCTACCATGGCTTACACTTGTGAGTGCAAAAATTTGTTTTTTTTGTATTATATTAAATGACTCACTCTATTTATGTGTTCTTGTTTCCATCATATCTGCCCCTTGATAAAATGGAGCATCATATTCCTGAAGCATGAGTCTGGCTGCTGTTTCTAGGCAAGCTGTGAAGCAAAACTTGCTTTGAGTACCTTTTTGAAGTGCTGGCTATTCATCTCTTGTGAAGGACAAAGCATTGTCACCCTATAACAGGAACTGCCTAAACAACATAACCCTAATGACAGGATAAGCAGGATTTTTTTTTGTAATGTAAGCTGCAGATATAATATTGAAAATTACTTTTGAGCTGGCATTAATATGTTAAAGCTTATATAAGATCTTAATAAATGGGTGCTTCCACATGCTTTAGTAAAATACATCACAAATGGCCTAAAATAGATGGAAAATGAATAAACTGAAAAAGTGACAAACTGACAAATTTCCATGCCGTTTAAAAAAAGTTAAGAGGCCCAAAAATGAACAAAAATTATTCACCAAAAATGGCCATATACAACTATCTTAAGTTTTATAATTGGCCTCCACTCATTCCAGAAGCATAGGATGAGAAACAAACAGAGAAAATCAAGAAATAACAAAGATTCATCCAAAAGTGGCATACACAGCTATTCAGCCTTTTAAACACAGTCCCTCTTGACCCCAACTGTTAGCCCTATATATCATCTGGGGGGAAAAAAGAATACTCAGAACTCTGTTTGATTGCACTATGCATGTTTAGGGGACAGAGATAGAGGAATCCTCTAGGAGGATTATCTCGGCTTGGCATAGTTCCCCTAATGAAGGGTGGTACATGATAAAAGATGGTTATAATGTCATTTCTTTTGTTCTTTTGTATTTAAACAGACATGAAATTCGGGAAAACTACATAATCTAATTTGTTGCCAGCAAGTACTTCCTAGCTTTCTGTTGTCTTTGGCCATACACCTTACGACTATCGCAAGACTTTTGTCCTGCGATGGTTGTAAGCTTATTAAAAGCTTGTACGATTTGCCCATCTTGGATGGGCAGATCGTACTTGCGATCATCAAAAGCCCGCCCCGCTGAGGCTTTTGATGACCGCAGTGAGGGGCGGGCTTCCGATCACTGTAAAACGGGCAGTGTGCGCAAGCGCACACCGGCCCGTTCGGCAGTTGTCGAACAAGCAGGCCACTAACCCGCCGAGAATCTTACAATTCTCTGCGGGTTTTCAAGCCTGCTTGTTCGACGGAAGACGTGCGACCGTACAGTAGAAACAGTTGCACGCCTTCCATACACTGTACGATTATCATAAGATCGCGGGATTACCGGCGATTCTCGTACGATAATCGTACAGTGTATGGGCACCTTAACATTAGGGCATCCTGTGCATTCCAGCAATTTTCTAAACTGTATATTGAAAGTAGCCTGCAATTAAGTTTTTGGATACATCAAACCACAATGAGCAATACTGACTTGTATAGTAAAAGTTGTACCACAAACAAAGCAACTCTTAAATCTGAAAATTCCTTCTAGTTCTTTCTGAGATTTTCGATGGCTTTAAATGTGCTGTTAAATTCAGCAGCGTAGGCTGATTTTAGCCAGGCACAGTCTCCTAATTGCAGATGGCCAATAAAATAGTATCCCTTATTCAAGCTTTATTAGTTTATAATATGTAATGTAAAACCCTGCTCTTTATAAACCAGCAGTAATCAGTTTGTAATCTGCAATACATTTTATTTTTCAGTGTATTTAAGTCAGCGTGATGGGAAGCAATGGCAGGAGCTGACTCACATCTTTATCAAATGAATAGGAAATGAAAAGTAAATTAGTTCTAGATTTAAATGCATGGGAAATGCAGATTGCTTTGCATTTATATTTGATTTAATGAGAGATATCACGACCTTCCATTAATCAAAGTGTATTACTTAAAGCACCACTTACGAGTACGTTTTTAGCATGTCAGCACATTATTTGATATGTACAGTAGGTTTGTTGCTAAAGGTACTTGCCCTGTTTCCAGTGCTAACAAAATACAGTAAAATAAATATTTGTTCTGGTAATCAGATTCATTTTTTTGCCTGCCTATACAAAAGAGCACCTTTGCAGCTCTAACAGAAACTTTTAAAGTGTTAGGTATTCCTCCAGTTAATGTTAAACTATAGACCCTTGATTTACTAAAGAATTAAACGCTGTTCGCATAGCTCTTAGTCCACCTTTTTCACTTTTCACTTGGAAACTGATTGATAGTGAATAAGGTGAAGCTATAGTCACTATAAATCATGTGCAAGTGAGAACTAATGAAAAAAAAAACAGGAAAAACAGCGCATAATTAGTAATCCACAGTAAACATCGCTACACCGATCAGCCATTTTGATTACTGAGGGGTGAAGTGAATAACATTGATTATCTTGTTACCATGGCACCTGGATGTGGGTGGGATTTATTAGGCAGCAAGTGAACATTTTGTTCCCAGGGCCGGATTTGCTCTCTCTGCTGCCCTAAGGCCGGGTTCCTCAATGCACCCCCCCTCCCCCAATGGAGAATGGTAACCAGGCGGGGACAGCAGGGTTTACATTTTTAAAATTTTGATTTATCTTACTTTTTAAAAGTTTGATTTATCTTATCTTTTACTTTTTTTAATTTTATATAATTATTTTATTTTTTTAAAACTTTTTTAGCAATTTTTTATTTTAATTATTATTTCTTATTATTTGTTACTTAGTTTTTTCAATATTTATTTTATTCTTTTTTACTCTTCATCAATTTAATTTTTTATGTTTATTTTATTCTTTTTTTTCACTTAACTTTATTGCTATCACACAGGAGCTAGCATCCTGAAGTGATTGCCATGGTCCCAGGTCCCCCAGAATAGCGGAGGACCCCGAAAACCACAGCGGAGACAGAGGCAGCCAGGTGAGGTGTAGGCGGACTATGGAGGGGGGCGGCAGGGAGTACAGACAGGGGGCGACATCACCGAGATCACTTGTACAAAATGAACAGCTGTACATTTAACCCTGCTTGCCCAAAGCAGGGCTAAATGTAGGAAAAAGCTACCAAGCTCTCCAAGCTCGCTCCCGTGATGGTCTGCAATCTCTATACAAATTATTAATCTAAACCTGAGATTGCAGTCCATTCCGGGAGCGAGCTTGGAGCGGTGACTACTTTACAACACACACAGGAATCGTGAGGAACAAAAGTATCCACCCTCCAGAAGGAAGGACAGAGTCAGCACCAATTCAGAGATGATTTGAGGATCTACAGTTGAGTGATACACAAATAAGATACATTTTTGATACTACCGGTAGCTAAGGTATTTGAAAGTATTTTTAAGATTTAACTCCTGAGTTTAGTGTGACTTAAAATGTTTGCCCAAACACTTACAGTCATCATGTTTATGAACACCTGGCTCCAACTCTCTCTGCTCAGCTTCCCTGAACTTCCTGTCCAGTACAAAGGACAGCACGGTCTCAGGTAGCTGTGCAGGTATTAACTTGGAGAACAAAGGAGGGAGGAGAGGGGAGCAACAAAACAGAGAGGAGAGGATTGGCTTCCTTGCCTCTGTATTTGTGGAGAAACACTCAGCTTACTAGAACACACAAGAATGGCTCCATAGGACCCTGCAAGGGACAGGAGCCACCCGAAAACATGATATTTGGCCAGTGTTCAGGGAACCAGTTGATTCTGCAGGAAATGAAAACTGTTAAACATGAAGAAGCAACATCCATTGTAAGCGATTTAATCAGCATTTAAAATAGCTTAAAATATACGTTGACTTTAATATAACTTTAAGCCCCTGCATGGGCCAAAGTACTGAGATGTGAGAGTGCCAGTGGACCCAGTCAGTGTTTCATTACCTGAACTTGGAAGAAATACCATAACAGAACCAAAGGACAAGTAAGAAATTCTTAAGGGCAAGGAAAAGAGGGTAATAAGCCATAATTTCCTGTAGAAATAAGGAAGAATATACGCAGAGAAAATGTGCACCAGCCGGTGAACAAGGTATATATTAGAGGACAGAATAGCCAGAATGCCGTAATTGGTAAATAGCAGAAAGATAGAGAGAAGAGAGCTCTTAATGAAATCAACTCTGAGAAAAGATCACAAAGTGATTGATAGCATACGTCAGTCAGAATACTCAGAGCCAAGTAAGGACTTTTATTATTTCCTATATAAACCAACTCAGAAAGACTGGCTTGAATAAATCCTGCAGCTGTATTTTGTACAAATAAAATCATTACAGAGAGCTCTTGTTCTGAGGACTTTTACAACTGCATTTTGTCAGAAAAGAGGTAAAGATACCCACTGCTGAAAAAAAAACTGTAAATGTACTTTGTACGTGTAAAGTCACTGTTAAAAAAAGAAAAAAATCAGCAAGTTTTGCAGTACACTGTCATCGTTTGGAAATTGTAATGTTCACTTCACTAATTAGAATCTGAACCAGTAAAGAGAAATATTTCTTCAAGAAAAAGATAATAAAATCCTGCACTTGTCCGCTACAGTAAGGTTTGTAAAGGAGTGCAGTTGCACTGCTCCCTTTAGGGCAAATTCACAGCAACCTCTGCGCTAAACGCACAGAGGCTGATGTGCATTGCCAGACACAGTGCTGATGCGCCTATCCCAGCATGTCCCACTGGGTTCTTTTTTTTTGGTAGGACTTTATTATAATGTCACAAGTGACATTTCATTCACATATACAGGCCAGCGGGGTGCATGGCAGTTGTTCCGCTGCGCTGGAAAAACGTACAGCATGCCACACACCCCTACATTCCAATTGCAACGTGGTAATGTGAACCAATCATGTTCATGACAAGGCAAATTGCCCCAATGCATATGGTGTGTATCGGCCCTTACCGCCACCTAGCAACTGGAGTTGTTAAGCCATCGGCCGAACAGCTTTGCAGGGCAGTCAGCAAAAGCTTCCAGCTCGCCCCACTGGTTCCCAGCATCACAGGTCCACTATTTTGACCTTAGACTTTTGGCAGGGAATACCTTACATACACAGAGTCCTTTACTACATCCATGGTTCCAGGTCCGCTGTCTCCAACAAATGACCAATGTAAATGAGGGCAGCTGCACTGGTCCCTCTGCTGCCACCTGGCAACTGTAGTTGCTAAGTCAGTTCTACAGTCCCAGGGGCCTAACAGCTTTGCATGATCCATGAGCCAAAGCACACCACTCACCCCCACAACTCACTACCAGTTACCAACACATGCACACAAGTTCACCATTGCAACCTCAGACCTTTAGCAAGAAATACCCTACATACACAGGAATTATCTGCTATATCTATGGTTCCAGTTCCGCTGTCCAACTCTCCAGCACATGACCACCACCTTCCTGCCCCAAACTGGATGCTCTTTACTGTTTCTCTAGGTATAGGCCACTCTCACTTGTGAAACTGAAGAGTTTTCTTGAACTTGTGTCTTCTTCGTTGATAAGAACAGTATCTTTTAAACAGTTGGTTCTCAACTGGTGGGTCGTGACCCAAAAGTGGGTCGCAACCCCATGTTCAGTGGGTCGCCACATGCCTTCCACATTTCTGAGTGGGAGACTCCTCAGCCTCCCCTTAGCGCAGCACTGTTAGTTTCCCGCCCAGCAGCCATTCAAAATATGCTGCCTGGCCCTCCGTGTCAGCTTAAGGTGGGGTGGGCTGGAAGTATGGCCAAAATGGAGCTTCATCCATGTGTGCATTGCTTACTGCTCCCACATGTGCCCTGTAGAGGTGCCTGGTCTGGACTGACGGCATGTTCTGGCTCCCGACACCTCTACAGGGCACTCAAGGGAGCTGTATAAACAATGCACATATGAATAGAGCTTCGTCTCAGCACAGCAGCCCACTGGAGTGTGTATGTGTGCGTGAGAATGTCTGTGAGTGAGTGAGATTATGTCTGTGGTTGTGTGTGACTGTAAGTGTTTTGGGGGGCCCGTTCACACTAGTAGAGTGCGATAATCATACAGTACATGCGATTAATGCAATGTACCACGCAATATCACCTACTGCACATTCTGGTGTGGAAGGTGTTTTGCTTTGCCATTAATTTGAATGACACCCCAAACGCATCTCCCACCCAACAGTATGATAGCCTGCATTCCATTGCTGTGCGACTTGGGTCGCGACTAAATGACCAAGGACAAATGTGGGTCCTGAGGTTACACAGGTTGAGAATCTCTGATTTAAACAACAGTGTATTCTTCTTTTTATATTGAGTCTATCTAAGACTTGTGCCCAAAGGAGGGAATACTCTTGCACAGAATGTCCAGCTACACTGGCTAATCTGCTCAAGGGGGAGCAGAACAACAGCCCACCCCACCCCCCCCCCCCCCCCCCCCCCCGAGGGGAACACTGGGTAACTGGGTGGCTACATCTTGCCCCTTGCAGGCCTGTGCTTACAACAAAGGCCAACAGTGGCCTTACAGTTCTCACTCTCTGCTATCTACCCCACTCCTATTTTATACTATTGGTGAAGAGAAACCTTCAGCTGGGACTTCAGAGTACTACACCCCTCTCCACCCCTACACCTAGCAAGAGGGCCCTACGGGCTGCCCATGAAAAGGGTGATGGAACATGTAGCCACTATCTATCTCAAGCAGAGGGAAGGAAAGTGGCACAAGTTGATGGCCCCACCAGATATACTGTATCTTTTTATTACTCACTGCTTATGATTATTCTTAAGACCAGAGGCAGAGCTATCAGGCTGAACATGGATTTATGCAGGTAGAAATAAGATTTGGGCAATACCTTTAGGTGAAATAACCATAAATAATATTTGGAAACCCCATACAACTCTAATGAAGACAATTAGTATTCTTCATCCCTACAGGAATTGTCTTTGATATGGATATTAGAAGACAGGGGCCTCTTTAGTTGTTTTGCTATGGGGCTAAATCGCACAAAACAAATACAGTGAGAAAACCTTATTTTAATCTGTGCAATCATTTATTAAAGTAGCTCAAAGCCCTATCACTTAAATCTCATATAAGCTGTAAAATGTCAATTTATATTCAAAAGAGTTGAAAATGAGGTAGGCAGAGTGTTTGCCTACATTTGGTTGTTAGTTTTCTCAGATTTTGAGGCAGATCATATCAGGCAATTCACTGAATATTTACTGTACTCAGAGGCCTTACAGGGTGGTCACCTAAAAAACTCTGGGCTCATAGATGATATGTGCCCTAAGAATCATTATGTTCAGCAATATGCTTGTTTATTGCCAAACATAGCAGAAAATAACGAATGTTATGGCCAATGATAATCATCATAACTTAGCAAATTAGGCCATGTGGGTTATGCAACATAGTACAGTGGTACTTTGGTTCACGAACTTAATTTGTTCCACGATTCTGGTTGCAAACTAAATTCGTTGCGAACCAAATCAAACTGTGATCAGACCGCGATCTCGACTAGAGGAAGCCACAACCATTGTCAGAGCAGGGAAGATAGCTGCGGTTGTGTTCGTCACTCGGTGCAGGGTTCGTAAATGGAAGCAAAATGTTGCTGAACTTCCTGTTCGCGAACCGAATTGTTCGTGAACAGAAGCGTTCGTGAACCGAGGTACCAATCAGGGCCGGACTGGCCATAGGGCCAGTAGGCCATAGGGTACCAATCAGGGCCGGACTGGTGGGCCGGGCCGAACACAATCAACCTGATTGTGTTCGGGCCGGTCCGCTATGCCCGATGGCCGTGTCTACTGTGTGGTAGCGAGCAGAGCCGGCACTACCACACAGTAGACACTAGAGGGCGCTGGTGGGGGAGGCCAGAAAAACACCTCCTCCCCCAGCTCTCTCTACTCTTTGCTCTTTCCGGAGCTTGCTGGTGCTGTTCCTGCAGCCTGCACTGTCCCGGTACCGGCCGAGATATTAACATATGAATGGGTGCGGTCATTTGCATATGAATAAGCCACGACCCATTCATATGTAAATATCGCGGCTCATTTATATGCAAATCGCCACCCCTCTCCCCGCTGCTAAGGAAGAGAAGACTGCAAGAACAAGGTATGCGTATGGTCAGGGATTTACTCTCCCTGCCGTCCCAAGGCCAGATTCCACAATGCGCCCTGTAATATCATAGACTGGGACCGCGGTGGAATGTGGGACCGATGACGTAGTCCCACATTCTAACGTACCCCGCCCTAACTTTCACAGCGGCGGTGAAATGTGGGACCGCGTCATCAGTCCCACATTGCAACGCTGTGTCTGTCGGCTGTAGCAGGGCAGATCGGCTCAGTGCGCAAGCGCAGGGGACCCGATCTGCCTATGCCTGGAACTACTGCAATCGTTAATATATATATATATATCATTCACTTTTCCAAAAAATAAATACATTTCAAAAGTGTGGAGAGCCGTACATCAGAGGAAGTCAGAGAAGGTCCAGAGCCGTACATCAGAGGAGATCAGAGAAGGTCCAGAGTCGTACATCAGAGGAGATCAGAGAAGGTCCAGAGTCGTACATCAGAGGAGGTCAGAGAAGGTGGAGGGCCGTACATCAGAGGAAGTCAGAGAAGGTGGAGAGTCGCACATCAGAGGTGGTCGTAAAATTGTTTTAATGATACATGTGCAAGGGATTTTGCTCCAAATAAAAATCAGCACCAAATTTCGAGGTTTGGATGTATCTAAATTCAAATTTTAATAAATAACAAATGCAAACGAATCCCAAGTACAGATTCTGAAATTTATAAGCGGTAGTCAGTAAGAAATGTTGGTGAAATGTTGAGAGGAGGTGGGGAATCCCTACAGAGAGCCATGAGTGACAGTAACTGCTCACTGCAGGGATAGGATCGAGAAGTGATCAGTATGTGTTCGCTCACTTCCTGATCTATTGAGCCGACCTGTGACAGTTTCATTGTCACACGTCGACTCCAACTATGAGGTGAGTGAAAATCACTCACCTCATAGTTCGCCTTTAATTAAAGGATTTTATCCTAAGTTTTTTTGAAAAATATTTTATTGCACCCTTTCGTGAATGGGTAGGGGTACCAGTACTCCTTACTCATTCTCAATGGGGGGGCGGCATGTGGCTGGTCCCTTAATTAAACCGGGAACAGTTACTCAACTCTATGGATGCTAATACATTTCCCGCACAGTTGACAAGCTTTTCTGCAGTGTAGACTCTCAGCAGCGATAAAAACTTTGGTTTACATCAGTCCATCCACACACAGAAGAAGACTTTCCCATCTTGTAAGTGCTTGAAATTTAAAATCATCGCTCCTGACACATCTCCAGATTCACAAAGAAGACTATAATTTCACATCTCTAGAGTGTGGAGAGAGCTTTAAAGTACAATGTAATTGATGGAATCAATGAACTAATCAAGAAAGTGATAAAACATTGGTGTGCTCTGATTGTGAATATTGCATCCTGCAGAAGTCATTCTTTCTCAAACAGAAGTGCATTTCCCTGGCAGGAGTGTGGAAGGTGTTAACTGTACAAACGAGAACTTGCTATACAAAAGGCCTTCAAGGACACTCATGCACAGGGAACCCACTGTGACACGTCGTTACCATTCATTAAATTGACTTTCATTAAATTAATTCCTTGTTTGAATGGCACCACTCACCGCACCCTGCACACAGAATCAGTATCTTCATCCCTGCAACACTCCGGAGGGTAACGCTCTATTTGGATGTATCTAGATGTGGGTTTTTTATTAGCGGAGTATTTTTTTTTCTAATATCAAATTGTTGCATAAAACTCACATTAAATTTGTTACATGTTTATTTTTGACAGTACACATGAATAATTTAAAAATACATTTGCGGTTCAAAAAAAAATTACTCCTAAGAGCCACACAATCCTCCGAGAGCTGCACAGCCACCCTGATAGCAGCCCAGCCCCACAAGAGCAGCACAGCCCCCAGTTTGGGCACATGGGCTACAAAGGTTTGTCCATCACTGGTCTACATAGTGTCTCTCGCGGGTGCAGAAATAAATATCTCTCTCTCTCTACACACTGTTGATATATACACACCTATATATATAGAGAGAGAGAAAGAATTATACAGTATATTGCCAAAAGTATGTGCCGCTCCCCCTCCAAACCATGTGATTCAGGTGTTCCAATCACCCCCATGACCACAGGTGTATACAATCACGCACCTCGGCATGCAGACGCTTCTACAAAATTAGAGAAAATGGGTTGCTCTGAGTAGCTCGGCGACTACAAGCGTGGTACCGTGATAGGTTGTCATCTGTGCAATAAGTCCATCCGTGACATTTCCCGGCTACTAAATATTCTGTGGTCAACTGTTAGTGGGATTAGAACAAAGTGGAATCAACTGGGAACAACAGCAACTCAGCCAGGAAGTGGTAGGCCACGTCACATGACAGAGCGGGGTCAGCGCATGGTGAAGCGCACAGTGGGCAGAAGTCGCCAACTGAAGAGGCCTACCTCTACACAGGCTATCCCCCCTTCAGTTTATCATGAATGCAGCTGCTAGACTCATCCACCTAACCAACCGCTCAGTGTCTGCAACCCCCCTCTGTCAATCCCTACACTGGCTTCCTATAGCCCAAAGGATAAAATTCAAAATATTAACAACCGCGTACAAAGCCATCCACAACTCTGGCCCCGGCTATATCTCCAACCTGGTCTCAAAGTATTACCCTAAGCGTCCCCTCCGCTCTTCACAAGACCTCCTGCTTTCCAGCTCCGTCATCAACTCCTCCCATGCTCGCCTCCAGGACTTCACTAGAGTGTCTCCCATTCTATGGAACTCTCTACCCCAACCTGTCCGTCTATCTCCCACACTGACTGCCTTTAGGCGATCCCTTAAGACTCATCTCTTCAGGGAAGCCTATCCCACCTCAACCTAACCACTGAACAATCACTTTCTCAAACAATCATCCCCGCACAGCTACCTCCTCATGTATCACTTGCCCCTCCCTTTTAGATTGTAAGCCCTCACGGGCAGGGCCCTCCTTACCATCTTGTCTTAAATTGTATTGTGACTGTAATGTCTTCCTTATATTGTAAAGCGCTGTGCAAACTATTGGCGCTATATAAATCCTGTATAATAATAATAATAATAACTGTCTGCAGAGTCAATAGCTACAGACCTCCAAACGGAGGCCAAGCAGCTGCATCCAAGCCTTACATCACCAAGTGCAATTCAAAGTGTGGGATGCCGTGGTGTAAAGCACGCCACCACTGGACTCTAGAGAAGGGGAGACGTGTTCTCTGGAGTGACCAATCACGCTTCTCTGTCTGGCAATCCGATGGGCGTGTCTGGGTTTGGTGGTTGCCAGGGGAACAGTACTTGCCTGACTGCATTGTGCCAAGTGTAAAGTTTGGTAGAGGGGGGATTATATGGGGTTTGTTTTTTGGGGGTTGGTCTCCGCCCCTTGGTTCCAGTGAAGGGAACTCTTAAGGCCTCAGCACACCAAGACATTTTGGACTATTTCATGCTCCCAACTTTGTGGGAACAGTTTGGGGACGGCCCCTTCCTGTTCCAACATGACTGCGCACCAGTGCACATGGCAAGGTCCATAAAGACATGGATG
>NW_017306407.1:0-12400 GCF_000935625.1 Nanorana parkeri | reverse complement strand
GGGGGGGCGCCCGAGATAATGTTTTGCAGGGATTTTTAGTCCTCTATAGCTGATGGTATTCTGCATTAGAGTGTAAGCTCCTCTGTACAGAGACTGATGTGACTTCTCTGTACAGCACTGCGGTATATGTCAGAGCTTTATAAATGTATAATAATAGTGTGTGACTGTGATGGGAAATTAGAGTGTTAGCTACTTTAGTGCAGAGAATGCCAGGGGGGTTGGGGGGCCAGTGAGATCTGATTCTCCATAGCAATATGTCTGTGAAGGTTCATTCATCCAGGTCACATGGTATATCTGTAAAAAATAAGTCAAGGCAACTGGACGTTTCACTGGCCATCCAACCAGCTTTCTCAATTCAGAAATTTCTGAATTGAGAAAGCTGGTCGGATGACCAGTGAAACGTCTTCAAGAAAAATACAGCAAGTCCAGTTGTCTTAACTTATTTTTTACAGATATTCTCTATAGCAAGCTTCCTACATTGTAGCAAGGCTTGTGGGTAGTTGGTGAAAGAGACACTAAGATGCAAAAAAATGATAAAATAGGTAAACGTGGTATGTAGTTGAAAAAGGCGGCAATAGTTTATAAAAAAAGTTATATTAGGATTAAAAAAAAGTATATTTGTAAAATAAATGTCATCCAATTTGGGATTAGATCTACTGACGTGGTACTAACTTATTTTTATTACATCTGCTATATACAAAATCTTCATTGCCAAAACCACACAGGAATTTTAATGTAATGAAGCATAAACACATGGTCTTAATGACAGGTGCTCTTTTGACATTTCACATTTTATCATGCTGTACACGTTGGTTTAAAGCATGCCATACTTGCCTAACAGATTTTAGAATCTAAAATAAAAAATGAAATAAAATTGTTTCTGTAAAACAAAATGTGTCTTATGCATGATTTGAAAAGGAAATACTTAAGCTATTATTAGCATCTGCATCCCGGGGCTTGTAACAAGGTGTTGAAAGGTTTTTCAGAAATGTTAGTAAAATCATCTGCTTTCCTATGAACTCTTGATCTCCTGGGTCCCATGAAATACTCAGGGCAACATGCAGACAGTTTCCTCTCCCCACCCGGCTAGGAAGGAAGGTTGTTCGTGGAATTTTTATGTGAATGAGAAAGTTGAAGCTAAAGAAGTGGATGTGGAGGTCGAGCTGAGTTGTTAATACTACAGCAGGAAGCCAGGAAGTCAAATACCCAAGAACAGAAAAATAACAGACAACTTTCTCTAAAATGTAAACTGATGTCTTCTGGACAGAGAAAGATCACAGCATGACACAGGCTCAGCACATCCTGAGGAAAGATTGACACAGTCCACGTGTGATAAGTTCCTAAATCTGATGGAAAGAAGTGTTAGTATAGCTCTGTTGTCACTTAATGGCAGTATCGATTGAATAGAAAATGGGAACCAACAAGCATAACATATGAGCACCTTAGATGCAGACCCAATTTAAATTATTTATTGGCCTAAAATGGCCACAGTGTTTATTTAATAGGTTACCCATATTTCAAATTCAGTCAACAAATACACCAACCATTGTATTGTTATTTGGCCAGTTTTAAATAACTATTTTATCCATCCGGCACTATACTGGATGACTAACCCCCCTCTAAAGATACACAGCGACAAGTGAACAAATGGAAAAGGAGGGAGAAGGGGGAGGGGTGGGGAGCGTTTAATTCTCCCATAACAGACTCCTAAAGTAATCTAAGCAGATTGCAGTATTTTCCTCAGGACAGCACATGGCAAC
This sequence comes from Nanorana parkeri, assembly GCF_000935625.1. NCBI lineage: Eukaryota > Metazoa > Chordata > Amphibia > Anura > Dicroglossidae > Nanorana > Nanorana parkeri. The sequence goes on along the minus strand of NW_017306407.1, from coordinate 10,640 downwards.
GCATGTTGTGCTTTACTGCAATTCGAGTGCATGAAGGTGCATTGGGGTGTCATTCAGAATGCGTAAAACACATTAACATGCTTAGAACACGTGCTTTACTGCCGCATGATAGTGAGAGTGAGGCCTAAGTGCCTTATTTTCATGTCTTTGTGCAGTTTAGGAGCTTTAAAATAAATGTTTATATTCCTCAAAGTTTAGTTTTGTGTACATTTGAACGCACACACACTCAGCTGTGATAACGCACGCATTACTGCAATGCATGGCAATGCACATTATTTGCAATGGGGCGATGTAGTGCTATTTCTTCTGACTGTTACCCTGTCAACGGGCGTGTGTTGCAGGTCTTGTTTCTGGAAGATTTACTGTGTTTCCAACTCATTCATTTCAACATAATGTATGTTAATTTGCGTGTGTTAACACAATGTGGAAAAGTGTGAACCTAGCCTTAGGCCCCTTTCAGCCTTCAGTTCCAATCTGCAGGGGATCAATGCACGGATCCCCTGCTTATCGGAACAGATGTCTCCATTGTATATGGACACATGTCTATTTAGATCCCGCTGCCCATAGTCTAACATTGGACTTCCGATCAAGTCAGCCTGAAAAACTGACAGGCGGACCTGATTCGAAAGCCTGTGTGAAAGGTATCTTAGGTTGTCCGGTACTGAGGAGCTGTAAAGGGGCATGGAAACTAATCTGCTTTTACATGGATTGTTTATGTGAGTAGACTATATTTAATTGTTTTCAATAGTTCATCTTTTTTATAAAATAAATTCCTGCATACTTTGGAATAGATGAAGGGTACAATACATCTGTTAACACGGATTCCACAATAAATAATTCTACGCAGGACTGTTTATTTACAAGGAAATATTTAGCCCTTTCCTGACCTTCAGTATGGATTTGTGGACCATTTTGTTGTAAGGAATTCAGGCAGAAATCTGTTTATTTCTCTTTTTATTATTATTTAAAAACGCGCTATATAGATTCTGACTGCAAGAATGAGAAGGAAAATATTATACATAGCTATGACTCTGGGCTGCAAGAATAAGAGAGGCAGATTATAGCACCAAAGCACTGGTTTGTGATTTTCAGCTTAAAACCCATGTTACTAACTACCAATCTATTCACTATGACCGTAGTTGTTATTTACTAGTTACAATAATAATTATTAATCTAGTTACAATATTAGGAGCTTAAGGCCCGGTTCACACCTGGGCGTTTTGTAGCGCGTTCGAACGCTCTGAAAAACGAAATCCCATTATTTCCTATGGGTATGGTTCACACCTGGGCGTATTACAGGCCGTATGAACACGCTACAAAACGTCCTACGCCCAAAGAAGTACAGGAGCTTCTTTGGGGCGTTTTTGTCGCGCATTTCCATTGGGATACAGCCAAGTAGCTCTCGGAAACGCACGTTTGTTGCACGGTTTTTTTTCCACAAAACGCGCGACAAACGCGCATATTTGATACGCCTAGGTTTGAACTCAGCCTTAATAATTACATGCACTGACTATCCCATATACATGTAATTGTAATGCTAAGGGGAGCTAGAGCTGCTGCATAGGTGGTGGTGTTGCACATGAAAATCAGGCATAGGACATGCACTGAGGCCATATTCATACCTGAGCATTTTGTAGATCGAATGCGGGCGATTGATTCAAGGTGGCCATACACTGTACAACCCTCGCAAGACTTTTGTCTTGCAATGGTTGTAAAGTAATTTAAAAAACGCACGACCTGCCTATCTTGGACAGGCAGATCGTACTTGCGATCATCGCAAGCCCGCCCCGCTGAGGTGTGGGCTTCCTATGACTGCAATGCTGAACAGGCAGTGTGTGCGTGCGCACACCGGCCTGTTCGGCAGTTGTGGAATAAGCAGGCCACTAACCCGCCGAGAATCGTACGATCCTCGGCGGGTTTTCCAGCCTGCTTGTTCAACGGAAGACGCTTGCGACCGTACAGTAGAAACGGTCGCACGCCTTCCATACACTTTGCGATTATCGTACGATCATGGGATTTCCTGCGATTATCGTACGATAATCGTACAGTGTATGGGCACCTTTACACTCATCCTTATTGTTAGAGCCGACATGTGACATTGAAAATAGCGGTGTAACAACAGAAACTGTGTTTGATGGCAGCCTGCCAAATCACAGGTGTCCTTTATGTCATACAGCTCTAGACAGTATCACACCAACCTATGCAGCCATTGTCGCACACAAAAAATAAATAATATTGATAGGAAAAATGTAATAGATTATACTATACTTTTTGAAAAATGAGTTATGTGACAACCTGTCAGTGATCTGTGCAGCAGCGCGTTCCTCCTCACAGCCGTTGCTGAGTCAGTGACAGCCAGCAGCTGCGGAACAAGAGGCTGGGCCCAGCGTCGGCAGCAGAGGAGGCGGCACCTGGCATTAGCAGGGGCGGGGCCCAGTGACGGAGGAGGCGGGGCCCAGCGGTGGAGGAGGCTGACAGCGGATCGGGCCTGACAGGTAAGAGGTGTGCATGGTTGTGACCAGCCCACCTGAGGCTCTGCAGACTCTCTATGGTGGGCTCTGCAGGGTCACTCTCAGATGAGCTGTTTGGGACCTCACGTGGGCTCTGCAAGGGGCGTAACTAGAAATCACAGGGCCCCATACAAAATATTGCTATGGGGCCCTGTGATTTCTAGTTACGTCCCTGGTGCCTACGTATAACAATGATTGTACCACACACATATCAGGTAACACTATGCATGCTGGAGTGAGAGGAATAATTCTAGGGCCATCATTCATGGCTAATGCTAAACTAATGAGCTTTAAACACTTTTTTACACATCACATATGGACACTTTTTGGTACCAAAGTTTTTTCACCATTTCAAGGGCACATGCAATTGTAGGCTTGATATGTTTGATACCTCTTCACTCAACATGAACTCATGTTTTATATTTTACCAAAATTATTGGTAATATGTTATACTGTGTTTGTTTGTGTGCACTGACTTGAATTTGAATGCATTTTTTACTGAAAATATGGGTTTGATAAAACATTAGCACAAATATTACCAATACAAATTGACGAGTGAAACTATTTTTTTCTACAGGGTTTCTGCTTTCAGAATTGCTTTTTATATTTTGGGGATTTTCTAATCTTCAGACATAAAATGTGCATTTTAACGTGTGCAAAAGCTGCCCCAATAATGTGACCACACCCTACATTGTAGCCCACTAGGCACCCTATGGCTTTTCTTTGGGAATGGGCCCATGAGTATCCTATATCTTTTAAGGCCCCAGCCATGCCCCTAAGATTATTACATGCATGCAGATTCAAATATCTTTTTAAATTGAAATACCTGCATACAGATTCAGCGTATTAGAATACCTTTTTCACAGATAGGATTGTAGGATTGTGCTGTGTGGACAGTAGTGCTTATCAGCATTTTACTTTAAAGTGTCTTTATATGGATTGAAAACATATAATTTTTTTTGCAATAAAACTTTTCTGTTCAAGAGTAATTTTAGATAGGAAAAAAGCACAATACAATTATTGCAATAATATGGACATTAGATGACATCACATCTTCACAAATTCTATGTAGAATTAAGGTCCTATTCACACCAGTGCATTATACTGCTTACTTTGTTTGTTAGGACTTCCTTGAAGTCATGAGTGGCATTTCATTAGGTTTTATCAACACAGCATGGTGCAATGTGGTTTTACCATGCTGAGCTGCGAAACTGTGCCCATTTAAAACAAGGCATATTGCCTTGTCTATGCATTCGGGCTGTGCTTGAAAAAAGTGGCCATTGCTGCCCCAATGCTTCGGGTGTGAATGGGCCCACAAGCATAAGCCAAAACTTGTATTTTTAATTTGAAGAGTGTAGGGAAGGGTTGAAACTAGGGATCTCCCGATACCGATGCTAGCATCGGAATCGGGCCCGAGACAGGGCATTTTGACAAGTACTTGTCAAAATGCCCCAATACAAAGCGCCGAAGCTTGTGCTATGTTTTTTTTTCACTTTACCTTCTGTGGTGGGGTCCTCTGGGCAGGCTGTGCGGAGGAGCGTCACCTCACTGCTGTGGGCAGAGCTCCAGCTGGGGTCCTAATGTAGGTGGCCAGAGACTGCCCAGAGAATTCCACCTGGAGCTCCGCCCACAGCAGTGACGCCGACGTCCAGCGCCAATTAAGCCGACATCAGTGGTGGATCCGGGGGGAGGGCAACGGGGCAAATGCCCCCCCGCAGATAGAGCCGCTCTCTGCCTCTCCCAACCGTGGCACTGGTGACAGAGTACATCCCCGCACAGCCACCGTGGGGACATACAGCTGTCACAGACTTTATTGCGGTTCAGTGTGAAAAACCGGCACAGTACAAGTACTGTGCCGGTTTTTCACACTGAACTGCAGTAAACTCTGACAGTCACAGCTGTATGTCCCGGCGGCTGCTGTGCGGGGATGGGATAGGTGGCTCTGTAAATGCCTGTCACTGCAAGGAGTGTTTAGTCTGGCGGTGCCTGTACAGACTCTGCAGGCACCACCACATCCTGCTGTTGGGGTCATTGGGAGGACCCTCTCCTGCACCCCCTCCACTGGCCACCAAGGACTCAGAAGAAAGAGGTTCTGCAGGAGTAAGGTAAGCACCTATGGGTGATGGCTGGGAGGGAGGAGGATGGGAGACTGTGGGGGGTGGTATGCTGACTTTATGTAAAATGTATAGATGGTGGTATTCTGCATAACTGTATAATGATTATACAGGAACGCAGAATACCACCAGCTATACAGGACTTCAAATTCCAGCACTGGCGCAATACCAGGGACGCAGTGGTCGCGATTGCGACCGGGCCCTGGCATTCCGCCTGTTGGGGGGGGGGGCAGAGAGGAAGAAGAGCCCCCCCCACCCCGAGATAGTTCCGCTCCTTCCCCACAGTTCTGCCACCCGCAGCATGTACGGGCGGTGGGGCTGGAGAGGCTTTTTTTTTAACTTACCACATCGCGCCGAGTGTCGCGTCACTGCTGCTCCTGTGGGCTGCGCTCCAGGCAGTTGCCGGCCACCTAAATTAGGACCCCACCTGGAGCGCCGCCCACCGGAGCAGCATTGATGCGACGCTCCTCTCCAGCTCAGTGCCGACGACGTCCTCACTTGTGAGAAAAATCGTGAGGCACCGCGATCGAGGCAACAGTGAGTAAGACGGGGCCTGGGATTAGTTTTGTGTGTGATCTACTGCTGCAGTGCATTCTATATGTACTGTACATATACAGTAAACCTATTGTGGGTGTCTGTTATAAACCTCCAAATATAGGGGAAGAAGAGGAAGCCCACCTTCAATTCCAAATAGAAATAGCGGGGAAACAGCGGGGAAATGGGAGACTTCAATTACCCTAGCATCAACTGGGCTAATGGAACTTCCAAATCGGCAAAGGCTGCCCGTTTTCTTAATATGTTGCGAGACAATTTCATGGATCAGATGGTTGAGGCCCCGACTAGAGAAAATGCCATCCTAGATCTGATCATCAGCAATAATACAGAGTTAATCGAGGATATTGTAATCGGGGAGACACTGGGTAATAGTGATCACAAGGTGATTGTTTTTAATATTGTGTGCAAGAAAGGGAAGGGGATGAGAAGCCTAAACTTCAGGTAGGCCAACTTTGATAAACTACGCAACATAGTGGGTCAAATTGAATGGGAAAACGTATTTGATAAACTAAACTTTGACCAAAAGTGGGACTGTTTCAAGAACAAATAAAAAAATGCTATTACCAGGTGTATACCGCTGGGGAACAAAAGTAAAAGATCAAAAACAAAGCCAATATGGCTAAATAAAACTGTAAAACAATACATTAAAGAAAGAAAACGGAGGGGACAGTATTGGCATTCCAAAACTACAAGGAATGTAATAAAAGATGTAAACTAGTAGTCCGGGCAGCTAAAATTGAGTGTGAGAAATATATCGCCGAAGTTAGTAAAAAGAACCCCAAAATGTTTTATCAGTACATAAACAGTAAAAACGGGAGAAATGAACAAATAGGCCCAATAAAGGACATAAATGGGACATTACTCACAAACAATAGGGAAAGGGCCGAGGCACTAAATACTTTCTTCTCGTCGGTATTCACCGAGGAAACAGACGGGTTTAATGTACATGATAAAACACAAAATTTAACAAGAAATACACCTCAGTGGCTGACTGAAACTGGGATACAACAAAGGCTTAAACTACTAAATGCGAATAAAGCATTAGGACCTGATAATCTACATCCCAAGGTACTCAAGGAACTGAACAAGGAGATAACGAGACCATTGTTCCTAATTTTTAAGGAATCCGTAATGGCTGGTAGAGTGCCAAGCGACTGGCGAAGGGCTAATGTGGTACCTTGTAACAGCTCCGGCATCCGTTCCTCGAGCCATCTGCGTTCCACCCTGGAATGCTGCGGCCGTGGACGTAACAGGGCGCCTCCTTCCCCTGTGGGCATGCTGTTATGCATTCCAGTGTGGAACGCGGAAGTGACGGCATGCCGCGAGGCTCCTCTTCCGTGTTCCACCTGTATTTAAGTGGACTTGGAAAGCAAGGACGGCGTTCCACTATTGAGTTGGTCGCCCAACTACTCAGGAGCCTCCACAACATCTCTACTACTGGCATCTCATCCAGACCGGCTACTATCTGCTGCTACCTTCTACTTCACTGAAGCCTCGGGGTCTACCCCCCAAAACCACAAGTAGTCACAACTGTTGGGATTGCTGTTCACACTCTGAAGTAATCAGTATACTGCCACCTGGTGGAACTATCAGCATTTAGTTTGTACCTTACCACTTATCCCAAACGAAAAGTGTATTAAGTAAGATTGCCTCTGCTTGTACCGCTTGCACTTCCTAAGAGACTGCCTTGCCAAGCCAATACGCTACTATTGTTTCTCCCCGCATTGTCTAGAGGGAATATGTATTAATATTCTCCGAACTATTCCACCTTAACCTTTTGTGTTTGCGGTCCATGATGTCTGAATCCCAAACTCTCCGTTTGTGATTGAAAGTGACGCCAGGGATTATAGCCTGACAACCGCACTACAAACCGTTTAACGGGTCTGAACCGCAGCTGAGATCCACCTCACCTAACGGAATACGGGCGCATGACATACCTATATTCAAAAAAGGGTCAAAATGCCAACCGGGGAACTATAGACCAGTTAGTCTAACATGCATGGTATGTAAACTGTTAGAGGGAATTATTAAGCATTACTTAGTGGAATTCGTCTGGGATCAAGGCATAATAACTGATAATCAGAATGGATTTAGGAAGGATCTAAGATTAAGGGGGGACATGCTTTTCCTGTATAAACTATTCAAGGGCAACAGCAACATTATCAACAAACTGTTTACGGTCAGCTCCGTAACAAAGAGGGCACAACCAAAAATTGTTTGAAAAAAAAAATTCAACATACAGGGCGAAAGGGGTTCTTCACAGTTAGAGCGGTTAAGGTCTGGAACTCGCTGCCGCAGGAAGTAATTTCAGCTAAGAGTGTGGAATCATTCAAGAAACTCCTGGACGAGTTCCTCTGAGACCATAATATACAGGGGTACAGGTACGCCTAAGAGCAAAATCATACATGGACAAATACACACTCACACACCAACTCAAACATACTGTAAATGCACACACACAATAGGTTGGACTTGATGGACTTATGTCTTTATTCAACCTCAAATACTATGTATAACAGGATGTACCTGCACAAAGACCTTCATTGCAGGATATCATTTAAATGGAAACTGCATATTGAATGTGCTCCTAAATCCTTTTTTTGATAGAGTGATGAAGGGTTAGTAACCCTGTAACCATCTTTACGTGTCGATAAAGACAACTCAGCCTTTAGGAAGCAATGACATAGTGACGGTAGCCGCAGCTGTCCACCGATATTTGCATGCATCCGCACATCCAGCAGTTACCTCCAGCTAGAGACAGATGACTGCTCATAGACGCAATCTGTCTGCATCCAGGGCCTCTCATCTGTCCCTAGCTGCAGGTAACCACTGGATATGTGGATACATGTGAACAGCAACGGACAGCTGCGGTTCCTGTCAGCCTGTCATTGCTTTATAAAGGCCATAGCTGTTCAAAAATAATGATGGTTCTACACACAAGAATCAACTAATTGTTGCCACAGGAATCCACTGTTGGCCCGAAGAAGCCTCAATGGTACACAGACAGCATAAAAAAAGGTTTGTCAGTGGATTTTACCCATTTCCTATCACTTCCAAAACTGAAAAAAAAATGTTGCCATTAGATATAATCTAACAATATTGAGAATTACCTTAGAAATCAAGTTAACATGTTTAGGACTCCTTGCACATGGGCAACCCCCATCCATCCAACGAAAATACAAGTGTATTTCCCCCACTTGGGAACCACAGGAACTGTGTACAGCCCTCCATATAAGTCAATGGCTATATGCAACTGTAGGCTTGTATATGCTGGAACTTTCATACACACATCCATGCGAGCATACTGTACAACTCTGGATGCAGACAGCTAAATGTACAGCAGAGCTAAATGTACAGCGGGGAAGCCACTGCTTGTTTTGTATAAGTGATTTCGGCGATGTCGCCGAGATCACTTGTATGCAACCTGCATATAGGGGCGTGCATAGAGGAACCTGGCATTGGGGCAGCAGAGAGAGTAAATCCTGCCCTGAGTGCATCCTCTGAGCAATAGGTCCATTCTACCGCTACCTACTATGAGAAATTATGCCTTAAAAAGGCTGCAGCTGAAGCTGACTAATGTTTGTAGCCAATGGCAAGCTGCTTGTAGAATCTGAGCAAACGGCTGAAAAACATCAGGTACATAGCATTGTAAGACTTTAAACTGATTGTGTGGAAAGTGCAATTATTCATTAAATGTTCACATGGAGTGCTTTTTAAGTTCACATCATCTAATTAAACTAAAGTTACATTTTGAAACTGATAGGGATTTTGTATTGTTTTGTTATGGTGGGGCACTCATATAATGCTTGTCCTGGGCCTGTGACAATCTGGAAATGGTCGTTTAATAACTGGATCTTTGTCATTTTGTTTTTAACTGTTTTTCCATGAAAGAATGTGCGTGTGTGTATGTGTGTGTACGCACGTGTGTCCATATGATCTGTTTTTAACAGATATGTGCAGTAGATTTATTATCGTGCATGAGAAGTGGCTGCTTTCTACATCAAAGCTTTCTCTTTGTGCCAAGTATGAAAGAAGTATATTCAGAATGGCATCACTTGTTCAGGCTATAATTATCACACATAACTAAATTTATATAATTACCACCATTACCAATGATAATAATAATTTGCTGTTTGTAACCATGACACTCTTCAAACTAGTCACACATTTGCTATTATCCAATTACAATGAACCCTGCCTTGAAAATGTACTAAAGGTTAATTCTACATTCACTTAATACAAGTTCTGTATTCTTTTAATTTGTGCTTTAGTATTTCTACGCAGTCCATGTGCTGTACTATATCCTGTGTAGAATAATACTGTATAATTTGATGTACAAAGAAGTGGGTGCAGTAGGGATACTGCCAGTTTGATAAAGATATTTAAAAAACCACATTGTTATGTACATAATGTAGAGTAAGTAATCCTTACAAACGCATTTTATAGGGAATCGATTTAACTAATGTTTTGAGATTTTCCACAAATTATATTTAGGCCACAGTTGTGTACTATGTGAAACGCTTAGGAAACATCAATGTGCAGTTTTTCAGAATAAGCTTTCTCTCCATCAGCCCCCAACACAAGCACAAAATATTGGCTGAAATAATTTATTTAAAAGCAACGAGGAAAGCGAATTAGAGATGACTTTTAGAATACCTGTTTGGTCAGATGGTGGCGATGCTGAGCTTCTCTTTTCCTTTCCGATCTACAGCAATTAACGCATATTTATAGCACGACAAAATGTACATTTTCTATGTTTTCCAGGTATTTACTTGTTATGTGCAATATGTTATTAGTGTATTATCTGGAAATCTAAATAGGAAATCTATTTTACACTTAAATACATTTTCAGAAGGATTTACTAATTACAGATTATTATTAACAAATCTGTCCATAAAATATATTTAGATCAGTGAAATATCTTCAAAATTAGCTCATTAAAATATATATATTTTTCAATGCAAAATCCATTACATAAGAAAAATAATGCTTTAGCAATAACAAAGAAAAAAAAATCAAAAATATCAGTGAAGTGCACAGTTTAATTTGCTAATGTTTTCTACAGCCATTGTAGCGCAACTGTCAATTAAGAATGTAAAACACAGGGAGAAGCAGTTCTATTTTGCAGTAGGCAACAATTTAAAAAAAACACACCACAACCTGAAAATGAAAAAGACTTTTTTTATAAAAATATTATACACTATAATTAACAAGCAATAATTAACAATTATTAAGCAACAATAATTAACAAGCGATACCTTACATATTGATTATCAACAACTGCCCCTGTGCGGTAATTGCAAATAATAAGATGGAGTACAATTTAAAGGCAAATTTTAGGAATACAATTGATGGCATCAGATTAATAACTCTTCTGACATTATGGGAAATTTTGAAGAGTTCTTGGGGCTGATTTATGAACGCTTTTACACGCCAAACCATACTTACGAAAGTTTCACGC
>NW_017306406.1:2158218-2158440 GCF_000935625.1 Nanorana parkeri | reverse complement strand
AGGAGGGTGCCAACCAGAGGAGAGCGAACTCCCCCCACCCCAATCCAGGGTAGGGAAGATCGTCAAGTCGATCCATGCATGACCGCCCCCACCCCACAGCCGTAAATAGCATAAACATTATAACCGCATAACGCGAAAAACAGGTCGAACAGTAAGCCCACTGGAAAATGAAAGGCATAGTCCAGGACATAACAAAACCCTGAACATACGATGAGGCAGCCC
>NW_017306406.1:2146327-2155890 GCF_000935625.1 Nanorana parkeri | reverse complement strand
CCCAGGCGCCCAACAGGGGACACAGCAGTGGGTATGCCTGATGCAGCAATTCAGCCCTCATTTGCTGATTCTTAAGTGCAGCCCCGGATCGGCAGAGCTCGAATCTGTGCGTGCTTACTCCTCCATGGTCGGCCACGCCCCCACCAGCCCTATTTTTTATGTATGACCAGAGAATAGTAAAAGTATTGTACAACTTTTCCCTTCTCCGCGCTAGCCAGTGCCCGCGCTCATGTTATGCTATCCGTTCACTTCAGATCTAATTACAAATTATTTTCTTTTCTGTGTTTGTGCCTGCGGTTACACACTGGTCACTTTTCAGTATGTCAGTGGAGGTCAGCAAGATTATACATTATGAATGTCTCTTGGAAACGGTATGCAGAGATGTGCTTTCTTTTTTGGCATTTAGAAGTAGGACAAGGACGAGGCTCAAGATTAAATGCAGGAACTAGAATGAAAAGAAAAATGCCATTACATGACATGATTACAGTGCTAAGTAATAAATATACAAGATAAGAACTTGTTGATACAGGGTCTGCTGCCTTCCAGTGATTTCTTTAAACTATTTCAGAAATGCCATCCTTTCTGACTAATTTTACCTCTAGAGGACCCTAAATGGAAGATTATGTTTGATATATATAATCTCAAATCCATTTAATAACGTCATATTATTAAAAATGACTTTTCCACTCGATGGGCAGAGAGCCATCATTTTCTATCATTTATGAACTCTAACCTCTCTTACTTGTGACCATGGCAACAATATTCAGTTTTTCCCCACCACCCTGCTCATGTAGTTGGCTTACTACCTTTCCTAGTAGCCAGCATAGGGCTTGAGGTTGAAGAGGACCCTACACTAGAAAGCAAGGTGTAAGGGCAAAATGGCGGCCTCACATACGCAAAGATTCAATCAATGCGTGCAACCAGAAGTGCGCGGGAGGATGTGCAAACAGCGGACGCACAGGAAATGATGATGTTACCTCAATAAGTGACTATATAAAAATGAGCCTGACCTCACAACATTGCTGATAGTCTTGTCAGCTAGTGTTTCCTGTTGCCTGTGTTCTGTTGGATTGCCAGTGACCTCTTTTGCCTCAGACCAGGGGTAGACAACCTTGGCTCTCCAGCTGTGCTGAAACTACAAATGTCATCATGCTTCTGCCTCTGGGAGTCATGCCTGTGGCTTGCAGTGCCTTATGGGATTTGTAGTTTCAGCACAGCTGGAGAGCCAAGGTTGCCTACCCCTGCCTTAGACCATTCTTCTGCTTGCTGTCTGCCCTCGGCCTGTTTCCTGGACTTTGCTCTTGCCTTCTGATTTGGTACCCCGCTGCCTGGCTGGCTCTGACCTTTGGCTTCCTTGACCACGATTCCTGTCTCCCGAATCTGTTCCCACGCTGCCCGCCCGGTTTGACCTCTGGCCTGCTGACTTCGCTACAAGACGTCTGCTTCCCTCCGTGGCACTCGTGCTCCTCGCTGTCCTGTGCTTCCAAACTCCAGGGGATATAGGACACGGGTCGCAAGAGAAGCCTCATCATCTTTCGGTCTCTCCCTCAGGTACGTGATACAAGGTCTGCTTAGTAAATCAAGGCCCCGGCTCTCTTTATGTACCAACGTATGATGGATATACAACAAAGAACCTGTAGTGAAAAAAGTTAGAATATGTACTTGCCTTACCCCCGGTTTCAGCCCACGAAGCCTGGGCAAGAGTGATGTCCCCATTCTTCTGGAAAGGCCCTCGGAACAATGACTATCCCACATCTTGTGAGAAGACTCTCCTGCGTTGTGCTGGAATTGAGATACTCGGCATTCCATGGGATTTCACAGGAAGGAAAGTGAAAACTTTCCATGCAGTACAGAAGCCAGTGGTAAGGTAAGTGTAACTTTTTTGCCCACTGGTGCGTTTTTGTGCAGCAATTTTGAAAGGACTTGGGGGCTGTGAGGTAATGAGCGGACTTTGCTGTCTAGTGCAAGGTCCGCTTTAAATTATAGGCAGCCCCATTGCACAAAAATATTTTATTCCTAGCAAGTCTTTAGGTTTTTTGCATTGGAAGTTACATTGTGCTTGGGCACTGCCCATGCTTTTTAGCACTGTTATTGATTATGTGATTATTAGTAATGAGTCGAAGTGCAAACCTGGTACATTTTGGTCAATATATTAAAAAATATGAAGAATGGATGCCTCCAGTTTCGGAGTCGAACATCAAATATACGACAAAGAAAATTCTATGGAAGTAATGACCACAAAAACGACGCTTGACTGGCTTTTTGAAAACAAGGTCTTATCTGACTACATACCTTTCAGAGCTCACTTGTACTGAACAAATAAGCATGCTTCTGTTCTGGTATTTGAAGGGCTGTTGGGTGGGCTGTGAAAAAAAATATGTTTACATGCCTATGTATATATAATAGCCTTTGTCAACCAGGGTTCCATGAAACTCTAGGGTTCTTCCTGAGGTTGCTAGGGGTCCATTGAAGATTAGCAATTTCTGCCTCTCAGATACGTAACCACTGACACCAATTATCTTTTTAGTTATCTGAATGGGGAGATTCTTACCACTGACCCCCAATATAAGAAGCATTCTTCCCACTGACCCCCAATATGAGAAGCATTTTTCCCACTAACCACCAATATAATAAGAATTCTTCCCACTGACTACCAATATGAAAAGCATTCTTCCCACTGACCGCCAATAGAAGCATTCCTACCACTGACCACCAATAGAAGAAGCATTCCTACCACTGACCACCAATAGAAGCATTCTCCCACTGACCACCAATAGAAGCATTCTCCCACTGACCACCAATAGAAGCATTCTTCCCACTGACCACCAATAGAAGCATTCTTCCCACTGACCACCAATAGAAGCATTCTTTCCATGACCCCCTAATATAGGAAGCATTCTTCCCATTGACCATCACACTAATGTACATTGAGCTGTAGACATAGTAATTGTTAGCAAGGGTTCCCTGAGCCTGGACAGTTATTTTAAGGATTCCTCTGTTCTAAAAAGCTCCAGAAAGGCTGATATACTGTGTATTATCACACCCTAAGCATACCAGTATGCTGGTTGTACTGGGAAATTGCATCCAATCAGGCAAGTCCTTAGGTTGGTGGGGAGGGGAGCAGTGACAAAGCTGTGTCTTGATTATAACCACCCAGCACCATCTCACTGGTGTAATGAGAAAATCATATATCATATAATGTGTCGTCCCCCCCACCCCGGGCGCTGATTGGACAGTTGTAGTTCTGGCTCAGCAGGCCAATGTAGAGAGACCACTACTACACACCAAAACACAGGTGCTTCTCTACAACATGCTGGCAGGGGACAGGCTTATACAGGCTGTGGCTGCTTTCCAAAGAAAATGAAGCCTTTTGAACACCTTTTGTTCTGATGCCTCTGGAATGCATTTAACAAGTGTAAACCTCAAGTTCAATTGAGTTTTTAATGAACACATGCAGAGAGGTGTGAATAGGACATAAAGCAGGTGTGGGGAGCCTCTGGCACTCCAGCTGTGGTGAAACTACAAATCCCATGATGCATCTGTCTCTGGGAGTCATGCCTGTGACTGTGAGAATCTTGCAATGCTGCATGGCATTTGTAGTTCACCACAGCTGGACGGCCGGAGGCTCCCCACCCCTGTCATAAAGCTTCTTCTTTTAGAGGCTGCTTCACATTCACGTTTTTTAGCATAACGTGAGGTTCGCTTTAAAAGAAGGGACCGCGTCTGGCAGATTGTGTCCGTCGGTAGTGATTCTATACAGGGACCATCATTAGTATTGCATGAATAAGCTTGAGGGAAACGAGAGACCTCCATTGAGACAACCTGAGCCTCCACTCTCATGTAACACAGTAAATAATTCCGAAAGCAGAACAGGAAGAGACAAATAAGAAGCTGGTCGAGGTAATATAAGTATGGCCCAAGTAATGAACTCATTTATAGTGTAGTTTGGCAATCGGCTTTGTTTTGGAACAAGGCGAGCGGAATACCTCGTAGAAAAAGGAAAAATGCTTTCAAAGAATTATTTAACGGAATCCAAGTAACCAAGACAAACCACTTACTGGGTTCCTGCCAATTCGTAATAGACGTAAGGCCCAATTCACTGAGCTGTAGCACTCATGGTATCCGCTACAGCCGTCTCAATGTGCCGCCATGCGACCTCCGTTTTCAGCTCCCATTGATTCTTACCGCTATAAATAACGATCGTTATAGTTCAGAGTGATATAAGGAAGGAAGATAAGGATGAAAAATGTGCTTGAACATTTACTAATGAATAGTTTCGTTTTTTGTAAGTTTAAAGTGTATTCTCATTTTATTTTAACTTCACTTTTTATTTTTGCTTTACTTCAACTGTGACTTTTTTTTAAAGTTTTGGATAGAGTAGGAAAGAGAGGGGGAGATTTGCTTTCACTTCCTGTCCTGGAGACAGGGGTGTCCCTAGACTTTTTCCTGAGGCAGGGGTTGGGTGGGGGTGTGCTGTGCTGTGCACGGTTGGTGTCTTGGTTAAAGGGGATCACTGGCAGTGCACGCTCCTGGGATGGGGGAGGGGTGATGGTGTTGGTGGTGCACGTTTCGGCAGGGGGGGAAGGTTGATGCATGGTACCTCTGGCACAGGTGATGCACTGACTCCGGCTCTGTCTGGCATCCCGCCCAGCTCACTGGCGTCACTGGTTGCCAGGAGCTGGGCATCAGTCTGGAGTGATCCCCTCCTCCAGACTGATGTCCAATCATTAAGGCATTTTGATATTTGCATAACTCCCCACAAGAGCCAGCCTACTGCTTGCATCAGGCCTGAGGGCACTTGAGAGGACTATTGAGGTGAGGTGTACGATCATATAGGAGCTGATTGCAATGCTTAGCTGACATGGGACTGGTGGATCTTGATGCGGACAACAACTGTAGGTGAGGGAGAGTATTGGGACAGGGACAGGGCCAGACTGGGACATGGGTTACCATCACTGCCCCTGTGATGCTCTGCAGTAAGCGGACACAATAGTGATGCTCTGCACTAAGTGGACACAATGGTGATAGTGATGCTCTGCAGTAAGGGGACACATTGGTGATGCTGATGCTCTGCAGTAAGGGGACACAATGGTGACAGTGATGCTCTGCAGTAAGGGGACACACTGGTGATAGTGATGCTCTGCAGTAAGGGGACACAATGGTGACAGTGATACTCAGCTGTAAGGGTACACAATGATGAGTGATGCTCTGCAGTGCAGGGCTACAATGGTGATAATGATGCTCTGCAGTAAGGGGACATGATGGTGATAGTGATGCTCTGCAGTGCAGAGATACAGTGGTGATAGTGATGCTCTGCAGTAAGGAGACAGGATGATGATAGCTATATTCAGCAGTAAGGGGACACAACGATGATAGTGATGCTCTGCAGTAACAGGACATGATGATGATAGCTATGTTCAGCAGTAAGGGGACACAATGGTGATGCTGATGCTCTGCAGTAACGCTCCTCAGCTCCATCTAGTGGCCGTAATCCAGTATTACAAGATGACATTCGAAAGTACATTTATAAATAAATGATACATGAATGTTTGTTTTGTGACTCCATTCAGAGAGATTTGCAGGGCCGATAGCTTTGTGGATTCTTTATAAATAGACCCTTAGGTGTAGATATTTATTAAAAAGGGGCGAACAGATATGGTAGACCAATGTATATTATGTATATATGATTTATAATTGTATTATTTAGCTCATCCTGTTTCTTTATGCCATCAGAGTTTTGATGCTCCGTCATGGACAAGCTGTTCTTTCCTTTTAATGTAGATATTCTGTACCATTTCCAGTGATTTCAGTCTGTGCGGTGTCTATTTTTCTCAGTGCTGCTCTTTATGTTATTATAGTGCATGCAGGAAGACTACGATGCCTGCAGGATCGACTCGTGCAAATACATTGTTCTTATACAAACGCTACATGATGATGTATTGAACTCTCGCCGCAGTGAAATATTCCGGCATTACTCGAGCACCAGCAGACTGATAGAAACCATAAACACAGCATCTAGCTCTGTGATGCCAAACCACATAAATCCCGAATTAACTATGTGAAATAAATACATCAAAATATTGCTATGATTTGCTAGACCAATCTGCTTGGAAATACACAATAAACTCGCACAGCAGATCTTTCCTGATCTACTCTAAAGACTTTTTAGGACTCTGAGACTGTTATTTAGATTGTAAGCTCTCATGTGCAAAGCCCTTCCAACCCCATTGCCTTGCATTGTATTATAACGCTACTGTTGCCCTTTATTACTATTATTATACAGGATTTATATAGCGCCAACTAGAGATGCACCGATACTGATACTAGCTATACTACTATGATACTGGCCCTGGAGTTCTGCCATTTGGAGGGGGCCTAGGACAGGAGGAAGGGGCCCCTGGTAACCGCTGATTACCAGGATATTTATTATCCCGATTACCGCTAATGTCAGTCCCGGGACCTCTTCCTCCTGTCCTGGGCCCTACGTGCTTCACCCTGCCTCCCTCACCTTGTTGCGGGCCCAGCGTGAAGTATGATCCAGCTGACGCAGCAGCCAATGAGTGGGAAGCAGTGTTATCCCCGCCCCCTCATCACACAGAACGCTGCTGAACAGAGAACTGCTGCGGACACTAAGGGGGAGATATAGGGAGCTGGGACTATGAAGTGGACATGGAAGAGGAAAGTGTGGGGTCCGGGAGCGGAAAGCTGGGGACGTGAAGGGGGAGATGAGAGGAAGCTTGGGAAATGGAAGAGGAGAGTGTGGGGTCCGGGAGCAGAAAGCTGGGGACACTAAGGGGGAGATATAGGGAGCTGGGACTATGAAGTGGACATGGAAGAGGAGAGTGTGGGGTCCGGGAGCAGAAAGCTGGGGACATGAAGGGGGAGATAATGGGGAGCTGGAGACATGAAAGAGGAGAGTGTGTTTCTAACTATTTTCTTCTGGGGGAGGGGGGGCGGGGGACCCTTCATGGATTCTTGCATCGGGGCTCTGAGGCCTCTGGGTATCGGTGCTGATACAAAGTATTTGGACAAGTACTTGTACTCACCCAAATGCTCAGATACGTATCCCGATCCTGGGACTTCCGGTCAGAGGGAGATTTCCTTGAGGGAACATGGAGCCGGCTTCCCAGCCAATCAGCATCGAGCCAACCGAACAGCATGGAGCCAGATTCCCGGCCAATCAGGAATCTGGGTCACGGGTAATGACCCACCTGCCAGGAAGCCAGCTACATGCCGATTGGCTGGGAAGCAGGCTTCCTGGCCAATCAGCATCAAGGCAGCCAAACAGCATGGAGCCAGCTTTTTTGGCCAATCAGGAACCCGGTCAACGAGTAATGACCCGCTTCCCAACTTCCTGATTGGCTAAGAAGCTGGCTCCATGTTGATTGGCTGGAAAGCTGGCATGGAGCCGGCCTCCTGGTCAATCAAGAAGCCGGGCGACTGATAATAACTCGCTGCCCGGCTTCCTAATTGCCCGGGAAGCCAGCTCCCTGCAACCTGACGTGCCGGTATCGGTATATGGTATTGGTGAGTATCAAAGTATAAATATCGGTACTCGATACTGCAAAACCGGTATTGGTGCATCGCTAGTGCCAACAGTTTGCACAGCACTTTACAACATATGGGGAGACAGTACAATTACAGTACAATGCCATACAAAAGGATTAGAAGGGCCCTGCTCGTGAGAGCTCACAATCTACAAGGAGGGGCAAGTGATACAGTTGGTAAAAACTGCGAGGGATGAGCTGATTGAAGCAGTAGATGTACAGTTTTTAGGTAGAGGTGGGATAGGCTTCCTACAAAGAAATTAGTTTTCAGGGATTGCCTAAAACCAGACAGAGTAGTAGATAGCCGATAGGTTGTTGTAGGGAGTTCCAGAGGATGGGATAGGCTCTGAAGGAGTCCTGGAGGTGAGCATAGGAGGAGGTGATGAAGGGATTAGGGAGGAGGAGGTTTTGGGTGGCGCAGAGAGGACGGTTTGGGTGATATTTTGATACAAGGTTGCAGGGGTAGCCGGGGGCAGAGTTGTTGATGGCTTTGTATGTTGTTGTCAGTATTTTGAATTGTATGCGTTGCACTATTGGAAACCAGTGGAGGGATTTGCAGAGAGGGGAAAGCTAAGGGGAGGTAAATAGAACACAACTTATTTCTTCTTATTTGAGAATCTTTGGGATGTGCTGGAGAAGACTTTACACAGAGGTCTGACTCTCCCATCGTCACTATAAGATTTTGGTGGAAAATTAATACAACTCTGAATGGAAATAAATGTTGTGACAATGCATAAGCTTATATGACGATGCTTTAAGATTATATTCTTCAGAATTTTCAAATAAGTTCATGATCTTGTTATCAGAGTAAATATATAATGTCAACACTCAAGAGAACAAGTCCCCGATGTCACAGATGGCAAATGACTCAAACTCTCTTGAAATTGTGATATACCTTGACTTAACCTTTGTTTGATTACTTCCTTATGACATTATCAATAGAAATATATTGGATGTAACTATCCATATACAACTTTATGTGGAATATTGAGAAATATTAAAGGGTTTTTCAGTGTTTTTAAATCAAAGTGGTCAAAATGCCAAATGTTCTTGTTTATATACAGGTGGAAGTATAGCTCCCAATGTACTTTTGAAGGTGTCTGCAGGTCTCAATAGATCTTAGCACTACAGTTGTGCCTCCACCTCCCTCTCCTCCAGCCCATTCACAAAACACACACACACAATGGCTTCATGTTTTGAATGGCCTGGAGGAGAGGGAGGAGGAGACATGATCATAGTGATGAGGTCTACTGAGACTTGCTGGGCTTACATTAATATTAACTAGGGGGGGGGGGGGGGAGATGCAGAGCCCTTATACATCTCCCCACCCATCTCTTAGCAACCCTGCATGCTCTGGCCGGCGTTCCACCCAGCTCTTGACAACAAGTAACATCAGTGAGATGTGCGGGATACGGCCAGAGCTGGTGAGATGATCCAACCCCACAGCCCCCGCCCTAGCGTGCAACATCAGCCCACTTCCCCCCCCAAAGGTGCACCACCAGCCCGGCCTCATATGGCGAAAAGGCAAGGGACATCCCTGTCCAAATAAACTTGCAAATGGATAGTTACATCCAATATATCTCTATTATTATTGTCATAAGGAAGTACACATAACAAACAAAGGTTAAGTCTGGACGGTTTGAGATAATATTATTCAGAATTTCCAAAGAGGTTTCCGATTGTGTTATCAGAGAGTAAATATTTATTGGCAGCACTCAAGGAAACAAGTCATCGGTGTCACTGAGATGGCAAATGACTAAAATTCTCCGGAAGTTTTATAGTGTCCTGATTTAAACTTTGTTTGTTCGGGTCCTTCCTTATGACATTATCAATAGAGATACAGTACTGTGCAAATGTTTTAGGCAGGTGTTGAAAAAAATGCTTTCAGAAATAAAAGTGCTAATAGTTAATTTTTATCAATGAACAAAATGGAAAATAAATAAACAGAAGAGGAATCCAAATCAAATCAATATTGGTGTGACCGCCCCCCCGCCCCACGCGTCTCTTCTACGCACG
>NW_017306406.1:2144808-2146072 GCF_000935625.1 Nanorana parkeri | reverse complement strand
GGTGCCCCCCCCCCCCCCCCCTTGCCTTCTCCTAGGTACACTTGCACACAGTTTTAGAAGGAAAGGTAGGTTGTTCTAGGTACATATTGAAGAACTAACCATAGATCTTCTGTGGATGTCAGCTGCCACAAATCCTTCTGTCTCCTTATGTAATCCCAGACAGACTCCATGATGATGAGTTTAGGACTCTGTGGGGGGCAAACCATCCCTTTACGCTGAAGATAGTTCTTAATGACATTGGCTGTATGTTTGGGGTCGTTGTCCTGCTGCAGAATGAATTTGGGGCCAATCACACGGCTCCCTGATGGTATGGCACGATGGATAAGTATCTGCTTGTATTTCTCAGCATTAAGGGCACCATTGATCCTGAACAAATCTCCAACTCCATTGGCAGACATGCAGCCCCAGACTTGCAAGCAACCTCCAACATGCTTCACTATTGCCTGCAGATACTCATTGTTGTACCGCTCTCCAGCCCTCTCCCAGTCTGAACTCTGATGTACAGGTGCTGCAAGAAGCTGATACCAAGTCAAATTGACTTACACAGCTTGCATTAAAAAAATATAAATACATAAATTTAATGATGTATTAATGAATACAGAGCGGCATTAATTTACATATTTTCCATTTACCTGCGGTTCAGCTTTAATGTTAGTTTTTGTTCTTTTTTTTTCACTACACAATAACATAAGCTCCAATAACCATTGTCATTGCAGAGCCTTGGTGATCATCATTAAAACCGCCTGACGGAGAAATTGGTGATGTTATCAGACTATAATGCCGGTTCGGTGAAAAATCCTCGGCCTCTCTTCACTACCCGTAATGAAACTATTATTCTACATAGCCGGCTTTGCGCCGCATTTTAACTATGTTTTCCTTCATGGCCCAATAATGTCAAATTAACAAGACGTTTTTTGCTGCTGATAAGTGTTACTAGGGCTGACATAAGACTTTTCATTGCCGCTTCACCTGGGCTTTTATGATGAAATAAAAAAACAAATATAATTGGGTTTATTTAATAAAGTCAGTGCAAAGAGTAATAAAGATGTGCAGTGTCCCGTATCAACCAATCTGATGCCAGGTTGCAGATTAGGCATTGGAACTAAATAATGAATGAGCGCACTCACACGATATACCATGTGAGAAATATATACTTGGCAATAAATAATCCCTAGGCATATTGTAATAAATACAATAAGGAAAGCATCTGTGTAACAAATTGATATGATGATATATACAACAGGGAGCAATGTTACAATACTAC
>NW_017306406.1:2070705-2143634 GCF_000935625.1 Nanorana parkeri | reverse complement strand
CAATGTTACAATACTACTCTATCTAAATATATATATATATACTGTGTATATATATATATATATATAATAATAATAATTATTATTATTATTATTACATAGTATTTATATAGCGCCAACAGTTTGTGCAGCGCTTTACAATATAAGGAAGACGTTACAATCACAATACAAGTCAAGACAAGATGGTAAGGAGGACCCTTCCCGTGAGGGCTTAAAATCTAAAATATATATACAGTATACTGGCTAGCCCCCAAAAAATGTCACACGCTCGAATATTTCATTGGACCGCCTTTAGATTTGGCTACACCAGGCATTTGCCGTGGCATCGTTTCATAAGCCTATGCAATGTCACAATATTTATTTCCATCCAAAGTTGCAATCATTTCTCACCAAGATCCTGTAGTGATGATGGGAGAGTGGGAGCACTGCATAAAGTCTTCTCCAGCACATCCCAAACATTCTCAATGGGGTTAAGGTCTGGACTCTGTGGTGGCCAATCCATGTGTGACAATGATGTCTCATACTCCCTGAACCACTCTTTCACAATCTGAGCCCAATGAATCCTGGCATTGTCATCTTGGAATATGCCCAATGTGCCATCAGGGAAGAAAAAATCCATTGATGGAAAAGCCTGATCATTCAGTATATTCAGGTAGGTAGCTGATTTCATTTTTGGGGAAATAACATTGCTGAAACTAGACCTGACCAACTAAAGCAACCCCAGATCATAGCACTGTCCGAAATCCAGGTGGTGACTTATGTTTCGGCCAGGCAGTGTATATTCTTACCGAAAATGCACCGTGTCTTTCTTTTATTTCGTTAAGTCCACTTTAAAAAGAAAACCTGCTCATGCAGGTAGACAGGTGACCTCATTCCTAGACGGTATATAGTTAGCTGTAGAGGCTGCAGATTGGCGTTGCATGCTGGTACTAAGTCTGTGATCTGAGGTGACACCTGGATCCTTCTCCATCATTGATCATGGTTTCTGTCACTTGGAATGAGCAATCACCCCATCAATAAACCATTGGTAAGCCAGAGATATTTATTCTATGGCCACGGGTGCTCTTCAAGTGGCCCTGCCTCTCATAAAACCTGAATTCAGGACATTATAAAATCTTATCCGGCACAGCATCACATTCAGTGCGCCAAGAAAATCCATTTCATAAAGACAGGCGCACTTTGCTCTGCGTTCATTCTTCACGATGTCACTGACATTTCTGCTGATACGGTAAACTGTTTTTGGCGGCTGTTCATTTGTCTAAAGTGAGACATAAGCGCCCGGCAACTTGGTATAAAACCCTTCCATAAATATCGGGCTAGTTCATGAGATAACAATCACTTAACGGGCCTAATTAAATGCTTCACTTTGTTAGGAGACGTCAACGTTCTTTAAAAGCTCAAACTCGTTATAGATGAGGATCCTTTCTTATGAGCGTGCAATATGGGCCCGTAGTCTAAGTGACTGCTGCTTCTGCTGTGATAAAAGGAACGCAAGCGCTGTGCCTGGGGAGACCGCTAATGGGTTATCTGATTTAAAAGAATGGATAACCGGACAAAAGATTTGATTCTGGTATGGTGCACGATGGGAGTAACACAAACTTGCTGTAAGAGGAACAATCTAGTAAAAATGAAAGGGAAAATTAGTAAGATTAATGACACTAGCCAATACAAACTTTACATTGTATCAGAGTTTTTAAGCTGAACTCCAGGCAAAGAGCTGAATGCACAGAAGAAATACATACATTGCTTGGTCACTTTATTCAGTACACGTGTTCATTAAAGTGACACTAAACTCGGGAGTTAAATTTAAAAAAATACAATCAAGTACTTTAACTATTACCAAAAATGTATCTTATTTGTGTATCACTCGGCTGTAGATCCTCCACTCATCTCTGAATTGGTGCTGACACTGTCCTTCCTGCTGGAGGGGGGCTACTTGTGTTCCCCATGTTCCCTGTGTGTTGTAAAGTAGCCACCGCTCCAAACTCACTCCAGTGATGGACTACAATCTCATGTTTAATTTACTAATTTGTTTTGAGATTGTAGTACATTAGGGGAGTGAGTTTGGAGTGGTGACTACTTTACAACACACACAGGGACCATGGGGAACACAAGTAGTCACCCTCCAGAAGGAAGGACAGTGTCAGCACCAATTCAGAGATGATTGGAGGATCTACAGCCGAGTGATACACAAATAAGATACATGTTTGGTAATAGTTAAAGTACTTAAATGTATTTTTTTTATTTAACTCCTGAGTTTAGTGTCAAACACAAATATCTAATAAGCCGATCACATGGCAGAAACTCAATGCATTTAGGCATGTAGACATGGTCAGGATGCTGATGTTCAAACCGAGCATCAGAATGGGGAAGAAAGGTGATTTAAGTGACTCTGAATGTGGCATGGTTGTTGGTGCCAGACCAGGGCCATTTCAGAAACTGCTAATCTACTGGGATTTTAACACACAACCATCTCTCGGGTTTACAGAGAACGTTCTGAAAAATAGAAAATATCCAGTGAACGGCAGTTCTTTGTGTGAAAATGCTTGTTAATGCCAGAGGTCAGGAGGGAATGGCCGGAATGGTTCAAGTTGATAGAACGGCAACAGTAACTCAAGTAACTGTTACAATCAAGGTATACAGAAGAGCCTCTCTGAACACACAACACGTTGAACCTGGAATCAGATAGGCTACAGCAGTAGAAGACCATACCGGGTGCCACTCCTGTCAGCTATGAACAGGAAACTGAGGCTACAATTCATAAGGGCTTACCCAAATTGGACATGAAAGCATGGATCCATCCTTCCTTGTATCAATGGTTCAGGCTGCTGGTGGTGGTGTAATGGTGTGGGGGATATTTTCTTGGCACACTTTGGGCCCCTTAGTACCAAATGAGCATTGTATAAATGCCACAGCCTAGCTAAGTATTGTTGCTGACCAAGTCCTTCAATTTTTGTCCACAGTGTACCCATCTTCTGATGGCTACTTCCAGAAGGATAACGTACCATGTCACAAAGCTGAAATAATCTCAAACTGGTTTCTTGTACATGACAATGAGATCACTGTACTCAAATGGCCTACATAGTCACCAGATCTCAATCCAATAGAGCACCTTTGGGATGTGGTGGAATTGGAGCCATGAGAATTAAAGGAGAACTATTTGGTGAGTGAAAGTCACTCATTCACATAGTTCGAGCCGACGTGTGACAATGAAACTGTCACACTTCGGCTCAATAGATCGGGAAGTGAGTGAACACATACCGTTGCTCGCTCATCTCCCTGCAGAGAGCCGTGACTGTCAGTCACCGTTCCCCGGAGGGATTTCCCCGCACCTATTCTCCAGCACTGACTGGAGGAACGGACGGGGGAGGGAGCGGGTACAGCTGGCTCTGCCTCTAGATAGGCAGAGCCAGCTGTCACTCACGCAGCTGGGTGGATCTCGACAGCATTGTCGGGATCCCTTCCGGCTGTGGCGGTCTCAGTATACCGTGAGCTGTTGCTTGCTATATACTGAGCTTTGGGTCACAGGAGGACACTAGTGTATGTCCTCCTGTGACCCTTAAGAGAACTATGGGGAAAAACACTTACCCCATAGTTCTCTTTTAAGGCATTTCTGAAGACAACCCGTACTAATAAGGTGTACCTAATAAAGTGGCCAGTGAGTGTATATTAGAGCTGCTTCACCTAGATAAAGGATTTGTATTTTTGTCCACCCAGGCCTGTGATTTACACAGCTCTGCAGGATAGGAGACTTCCTTTTTTCTCTGCTGCTATGCACCAACACTTGCACCAAAGCTCTGTATACCGCGAGCTACAGCTCGCGGTATACAGAGACGCCGCAGCCGAAATGGATCCTGACAATTCTGTCTGGATCCACCCAGCTGTGGGATTAACAGCTGGCTCTGCCTATCTAGAGGCAGCTGTACCCGCCCCCTCCCCCGTCCGTTACGTCATTCAGCGCTGGAGGATCGGACAGGGGAGGGGGGAATCCAGTCACTCTCCTGTCACGGCTCTCTGACGGAGAAGTGAGCGAGCGCCGGTATGTGTTCGCTCACTTTCCGATCTACTGAGCCGACCTGTGACAGTTTCAATGTCAAAGGTCGACTCAGATTATGAGGCTGAGTGAAAATCACTCACCTCATAGTTCTCCTTTAATGTTGACCATGTCCACCACAAAATAGGTGTAACCTATAACGTGGAAACTGACTCTATGTACCCAATAGACATGCGCACTGCCAAAAAATTTGTTTCGTTTCGTTTTAAATTCGGATTTGTGTTATTTCGTTTTTCGGGATTCGGGTGTGAAAGTCAATTCGGATTCGGAATTCGGATTCGGACGAAATTCGGTAGCGGTAGTTCGAACGTTCGTTTCGTTTTCTGTTCTTATTCGTTTCTTATTCGTTTCGTTCGTTTGCAGCAAAAGTGACATTTGAGAGGGGAAAAATATTTTTCTCCTTCTCTAATGTCACTTTGCTCCAACGAACGAAACGAATAAGAAACGAATAAGAACAGAAAACGAAACGAACGTTCGAACTAACGCTACCGAATTTCGGAAATGGAAATTCGGATTCGTTTGCATTCGTTATGTCTGTAATTCGGAATTCGGATACATCCGAATGTCCGAATTTCCGAAAATTCGTCCGAATTTCGATTCGGAACGAAACGAATCGCACATGTCTAGTACCCAACAAACTCAACAAACCACTCTGTTTAGCCAAAAAAAGGATCCTTTTCACAAGCAACTGATTCTTTCTCTCCTTAAAATCTGGCAGACAAACTAAGATAAACTTCAGGAAAATAAAAATCAGCCTCTTATACTTTTTATATTTTATCGTCAACAAGCTTTTACTCCCTCCAGATTATCCAATCTGCCAAGATGGATAGCGCATTGTACTAAACCCAAACGCTGAGTTTTATATATGCCGAAAAGACTTCTTGATGCATAAGTATACAATGTTCTCCGTAATGTGATTTACTCTGCATATTTCTTGCGCTTTTTTATTTGTTTGTTTGAAGACATATCGGCGGCCCTGTTACTTGGGGATATATATCGCTTTTACAGGTATGTCCTTCATGTGTCTAGGAAGCGATCTTCCTGAGTAATAGTGATTAGTCACACACAAGTGGCTGTTACAAATTGCTGAAGGTCAGTGATAAATCTCCCGCCTTAAATCTTTATGATGTCTGGACTGACATTCAAGAGTAATTTAAAAGACAAAGGGGATCGCAGCCGGTGTTCACTACAGAACAAGCTATCGTATATCAAGCGTTTGTGAAACCTACAGATGTAGCCGTAATTATTCAGTGCCAGGAGATGCTCTAACTGTCATATTTATTAATGTTAGGGTATTTTTTATAGAATCTTTAAATGTATGCTCTAGATAGAGATAAAAAATCAAATTCGGAATGGAAAGAAGGCACCATAAGGTGCCTCATCACCCCTTGCCCCATCCTGGGTTTACAATACTCCGTCATAGAGATTAGTGATGAGGCTGGGCTTGGTGTGAACCTCATTGGCTTGAGTTCACCCAAACCCACTCAAAATTCTTACCGCCACCCCCTTGTCAGGAAGCTAGAACCAGGGTTCGGGCGTAACAGTCTGCGCGTGTGCATACACCTGGTTGGGCATACACCCGGTTGTGCATCTTTGTGCAGACGTTTGCATGTTCATGCTTGCACATTGCCCCATGTGCATGGATATGCTCCTTGCGTAATTCGAATCCTGGCACCCTATGGGCTACATAGGCTGTGACATCCAGATCTCCAGTGCTGTGTGATGGTCTGCTATACCCAGGGGCGTAACTAGAAATCACAGGGCCCCATAGCAAAAATGTTGTATGGGGCGCTGTGATTTCTAGTTATACCCCTTGCAGAGCCCACTTGAGATCCCACACAGCCCACCTGAGGGTGACCCTGTAGAGTCCACTATTGACTCTCTATGGTGGGCTCTGCAGGGTCACCCTTAGGTGGGCTGGTCGCACTCCTTACCTGTCCGCTCTCCTCTTCCTCCACGTTCGCTGTTGGGCCCCGCCTCCTCCGTCGCCGGGCCCGCCTCCTTCTCCGCCACCAGGCCCTACCTCCTGCCCTGTTGTCGACCACAAGCCCCGCCTACTCCTCCCCTGCCGGGTCCGGCCTCCTCCGCCACCGCTGCTGGCTGTCATTGACTAAGCAGCGGCTCTGGAGACGAATGCGCTGCTGCACAGATTACGGTCAGTGATCTGAACAGCAAAGCATTCTTCTTCAGAGCCGCCAGTGAAAGCTACTAGCATAGGAAGCCATGGCGACCCAGGCGGTCCGCTCGGCATCTGGCCGGGCCCCCCTGTGCCCCGGGCCCCATAGCGGCCGCCTGGGTCGCTATGGCGATTGTTACGCCACTGGCTATACCCGTGTCCACCTGTTATCGACGCAGCCTGTCACGACCAAGGATTTACTGAGACCTGGCCCTTAAATTGCTTCTGTTTTGTACCAGCACTTTCTAGGGTCTACCAGCATCCCAGAGGCTTACCTAGCTGAGTCATCTTCGCCCGGCACCTGTGCCCCTCTGAGCTCCTGCGCACCTGTTCACCATCTTGGCGCTCTGGGACCAGAGTTGCAAGGGAGGCTGCCCTCGTCAGTTCAGACTCCCCAAAGATACGTGACACCCATCCTCCCAACCCAATCAATATCGGAAGTTGTGTCAGGGGCATTCCCCATTCCCTTTGTGGTGTATATCTGCGGGGCAAGGAATGCGCTTCCGCGCAACTGACTGGGTCAGGAGCAGGGGGTGGCAGTCAGAGTTTTGAGTGAGGTGGCTGAACTTAGGCACTAGGGATGCACAGATGCACAGATACTTTTCGAGTACCAGTGCAGATACTTGGCATTTTCATGAGAACTCCCGGGGTTGCAGCGGTTGCAGCTGGGACCTAGCTCTGGCGCTCCACCACTGGCCTGAAATCATTAGTCTGTATTGTTTTAGAAAAACTTTCACATGACACTAAACAAAAATGTATCAGTACTCGTACTTGTAAGTACTTGGGCAAGTACCAGTACTCGTACTCGCAAAACTGGTATCTGTGCATCCCTTTATTTTATATTTATGAAAACAAAATCATCCATTAAAACAGAGATGTACAACTCCCAGGAGCTCCATGTGTTCCTTACAAATGACAGCTGCCTCCTACTTTTTGAATTTTTCTCTAGTGTAGTCTTGGAGCTCAAAAGTATTGGTACATGTACTTGTACCAAGTACTGTACTTGGTATCTGTGCCACCCTATTAGGCACCAAACCCAGGCATATCGCTAGTAGTGATGAGCAAACTGGCCTAGCTTCAGTTCACTTGGACATTCGCCAAACCCAACCAGAAATCCAGCGTTGTAGAACGCCCAAGCAAACGGAACCCATGGCTGCTTGTGTACCACCCAATGAAGCTAGGACGTTAGCGGTTGGGCTGCACAGCGTCTTTGATGGGCCTTTAGTTGTTATGGGAAAGTCCATAAACCCATGGCACTCCTGACCGTCTAGTCCCCAGGAAGTAGTGGGTGCAACCGTGTCCAACCCAATGGTGCCATAACAGAACATGCAATAGTAGGACACCGGCACTCTAAAGTTTCAGTTGAATACGTCTTTTAATGATGCATGATGTTTCGGGGTCACGCAGGACCCTGGTTTCGCCTAATGAAGAGGATCCTGCGTGACCCCAAAACATCATGCGTCAAAAAAAGACGTATTTTTCAATAACTTTGGAGTGCCGGTGTCCTACTATTGTATGCTTAGTTGCTATGGTGCACCCGCTCCCGCAGGGCCATAGCAATTTAATGGGCATCATGTCTCCATCAGGACAACAACTGATGTGAAATTCTTCCAATGAGGATGGAGACAAAGGTAATAACACATTTTTCGTTGTGTGAAGAGGTGTTACAACTTCCAGCATTGTCTTTATTGCTGTCCTTCACTTTCTTGTACCTGCGACAACCACTCTCCCCATTTCTTGCATGGGTGTCACAAAGCAAGAGAGCTAGGGAAAATATCCCCAAAGGCCTTTACGGAAAGATCAAATAAAAACAATGTCTGGAGTATTGAGAGAAAGTGAGAGTTCTCCAAAGCGAGGGAAATCCCTGGTGGTCAGGAGGGTCACCAGAACTAGTGTCCCCATTGGAAGATTTCCCATCTATTCCTGTTCTGGGGATACCCCAAAATTTTGGATTTTCTTTGACTTTCAGTGATAATGGTCACCAGGACAAACAGAGAGGATGACTCTCCCTAACGGGGATACAGACAGCAATAAAAACCTGACAGGAATTCTAATCGCTCTCCACTCCATCCAAAACTAAATACAAATGTTTCAGTTTCCCTTTAATTACACGGATGTGTTAAATGAGATTTTACTGATTGTGCTTAGATCTCCTTTTAATATCATCCTCCAACATACGTTCAAACTGTGATCATTATAAGATGTTACCATTCATACCTGAACTAAAACTAAAGGTATCATCAACATTACAGGTCCACTTTAAAGCTGAAGCTTGATCTGTCTATATTTTGCCTCCCCCCCCCATCAACATACTAATGACAATTTTTATGTTAGACCTTTCCGTTTTTATTGCATACCATACATTAGTCCCAGTGATCTCATTACTGGGTCTCTGTGCTTCTCCTGCCATTTTTACATAAAACCTTTCCATTGTTGTTACATAGCTTATTGTAGATGCAGTGATGCCATGGCTGGGTCTCTGTGCTTCTTCATGCAATGCAGGCGGGTCATGGCTGGTGGGAGTGGCCAGAAGGTTGCTGTACATAGGTTACTGAAAACATCACAGCACCGCGCCTCAAAACATCTCTCAAGAGCCCTCAGCCCTGATCCAAGCAGTGGGCTGGCTCTTGGGAGGAGTTATGCAAATATCAAAATGCCTTGATGGCTGGTTGTCAGTCTGGAGGAGTGGCAGGCTAGGCAGGCTGTTTTTGCATGTAGACCTCCCTAGGTAACGCCTTCATGTGATGCGGAGCCCCCATGATTGAAAGAACTGAAATCCAATAAATGAAAGAGGTGGGGCCAGAAAGGCTGGGGAGGAAGGCGCTAGATAATTCTGGACGTCTTGCAGCGACGGAATGAGGTGAGCTCTATCTGACTTGCTGCAGCTTCTAATGCACAGAGAAGCTCACGGTGTGCCGAGTGAGAGGAGCCGGTACCACTGTGCAAGACTGAAGGGAAGGCCGGAGCTCAGCTTTATCAATCCTAAACAGATATTTTCATATTCTCTTTGCTTCTTCCTGAATGTCATAGCGGAATAGGGAACTAATGAGCTAATTTCTAAAAGTGCTTCGCCGCATTTCCCTTAACCAAATCATATTGTAATTAAATGATATTGTTTTTGTGCACACATAATAATGGAATAAAACGTTTGCCATTTAAAGGTGACCTGGGATCGCGGCAGAACAGGTGACCTCCCAGCACAGCTAACAAGGAAAGCGAAAATTCACATCAAACCGCTAATGTGACGAAGAGCGCACAGCGCTTAAAGTGATACTCCGCTTTAGTTCCGAGCACCTTTATACATTGTGAGGATTTGGGGCGGGTTCTAGCTTTGCTCCTGATTATTGCAGTACACTTGGGTGAGATTTTCTACCTAAAATGATCACATGATCAGTCTCCGTCCTGCAATAATAAATATCACATTCCCTACTCATCCTTCTCTGGACCGTCTGCAACCCTGACCCATATCACCCCAATGCTCACTGCAGCCTTAGAAGATTGCTGGGACCTGCTGATTTGCTGTAAAGCAATATTAAAGTCAAAAGGTTTTTTAAGCTTTTTCAAATGCTGAATAAATCACTTACAATGGATGCTGCTCCTCGATGTTTAAAAGTTTTAGCTTCCTGCAGAATCAGCGGGTCCCCTGAGCACTGGTCCTGATATCTTGTTTTAGGGTGGCTCCAGTGGCATAACAATCGCCATAGCGACCCAGGCGGCCACTATGGGGCCCGGGGCACAGGGAGGCCCGGCCATCCACCTGATGCAGTGAGAGCCGCCTGGGTCGCTATGGCATCTCAGGCTGCTGGCTGTCACTGGTGGTTGTGAGGAGGAACGTGTTGCTGTTAGATCACCGACAACCTGTCAGTGATGTGTGCAGCGGTGCGTTCCTCCTCATAGCCGCTGCTGAGTCAGTGACAGCCAGCAGCGGAAGAGGAGGAGGAGGCTGGGCCCGGCGTCTGCAGTGGAGGAGGAGGCAGGGCCCGGTGACAGAGGAGGAGGGAGGGCCCGTCGACGGAAGAGGAGGCGAGGCCCTGGCGACGGAGGAGGTGGGGCCTGCCAGCCACTGTGGAAGAGGAGGAGGCGGACAGTGGATCGGGACTGACAGGTAAGAGATGTGCAGGGGTGTGACCAGCCCACCTGAGACCCTGCAGAGCCCACCATAGGGAGTCTATGGCGAGCTCTGCAGGGTCACTCTCTGGTGGACTGTCTGGGATCTCAAGGGGGCTCTGCAACTGGTGTAATTAGAAACCGCAGGGCCCCATACAAAATTTTGCTATGGGGCCCTGTGATTTCTAGTTACGTGCCTGGGTGGCGCCTTTCCCTTGCAGGGTCCTATAGAGTCACCGTTGTGTGTGCTAGTAAGCTGAATGTGTCTCCACAAACACACAGGCACAGCAAGGCAAGCCACCTCCCTGCTCCCCTCTCCTCTTCCCTTCTCCAAGCTAGTAGATGCAGCTGCTGCACACTGCTCTGTCCCTTGTGATCTTGTACTGGACAGGACGTTCAGGGAAGTCAGGCTGAGAGAGTTGGAACTGTTAAAGTCAACCTGTGAGCTCTTTCATACATTTAATGATGCAATGCCTACAACCAGACATCATCAGATGCCAAGGAATGCTGGCACATGGAGGGTAAAGCTAGTGATACTCTGTTAGATTTTTGTTTGAATGTTAATCTTACCATCATCAAATCAACTCATTGTGTTAGAAAGCCCTTACAAAATGGCATCTGGATTGGTTGCTTGAATGGAATCCCAGATGTTACAAACAGGTTTATTTTGTGCCATGGTACATGTGCATTACAATGTGTCCCAGTGGTGTCACAAGAGGGGTGCGACCCACACTGAGTGACACCATTAGAGGGGGGGAACGCCAAACAGTCAATTTGGTCTCACCCCCTCTGAAAAGTCAGCTGCATGTGAGAGGAGGGGACCTGGCGGCATACCTTATCCCAGCAGATGAACGCTTCCTCCTCATTTTGCAGGCGTCCATCATCAAGAAGGCCGCCAGCAGTGAAAGACGTGCGCACTGGGTGACACCCGGCCTGGTGATGACTCTGATATGTCCAATCTTACAATGTGTCCGGACGAAGATCACATTCATGGTTAGAATTTTGTTCAGATAGGAAACAAGAAATATTTTCTTCCCGCTCCTTTGATTTTATTCATCACTATGGAAGAAAACGAACATCGATTAGACCCTGCTAACCATTCCAAAGTCAAACGGGTGTTCCAGAAATGACCAGTGTCTAATGAAATTCTACTGGTGTATGGCCAGCGTACATGTTAGCATGACACAGGCAATTTTATGGGGGGTTAATGTTACAAGGAGGATTAGATAGAGCGTTGGGGGCCAATTTATTAAGAAGCGGTAGGGCCTAACCATGACCATGTGTAGCAGAAGTCTGTCAAAGTCACATGACCGGAACATCTTCAGTCATGTAAATGCCTGTGCTGTCTTAACGCAACACCCAAATTTGCATGCAGTAATAAATGGCAGCATGCCAAAGGGGCCCTCATTGTTACAGGGAGCATTACAGGGAGTTTTAGGGTACTGTGAAGGTTAGTGGGGTTGGTGTTGGAGTGCTGGTGGAGACTGTCACTGATAAGAACCGGACGGCGAGATGTGCAAGGGCTCGGCATCTCCCCACCCAGCTTTTATCAACCTGGGATGCTCTGGCCAGTGTCCCACCAAGCTCCTGGCAACCAGTGACGTCACTGTTTGCCAGGAGCAGGGCAGGATGCTGGCAAGGGCGTCCCAGGTTTCTAAGAGCTGGTCGGGAAGATGTGTATGGCCCTTACAGATCTCTACTGCCCGGCTCTTAGCAACCTGGTACACTTTGGCTGGAAAGACACACTGCAAACATTGCCCAGCAGAGCCGCCATGCTGCTCTAACAGCTTTCTCCTCCTACGTGACCCAAAGAGATGCCACCTCGGGTAACAGCCCCAGGCTGGCTCATTAGAGGGGTGGCCCTGAGTGAGGTTTAATGTTAGGATAACAGGGAGGGTTAGTGTTAAAAAAGAACTCCAGGAAAAAAAATTCTTAACCCATGCAGTGGTTCTACCCCCACACTGCAAAGGTTAAGTGTTTGTTTTGGTCTAGAGCGGAAAATAACAAAGTTAAACTCACCCAATCCTAAGAGGCGTCTGACTGTGACAGCGCTCCCTCTAGCCTGTCTGCTCCCCTGCTGCAGCGATGGTATGGCCCTTGATGTCCTCAGGTCCTATAAACAGAATGTATAGAATGTGATGACTCAGGAAGGCTTGACCACTGCAGCGGAGGGGGAGGAAGGCTGGAAGTACCGGTATCTTGATATTTTGGTGGTTGTTTTTATATCTAATTCAACAATTGATGCTTTGTATTGCAGT
This sequence comes from Nanorana parkeri, assembly GCF_000935625.1. Lineage (NCBI taxonomy): Eukaryota > Metazoa > Chordata > Amphibia > Anura > Dicroglossidae > Nanorana > Nanorana parkeri. The sequence goes on along the minus strand of NW_017306406.1, from coordinate 2,131,042 downwards.
ACCGTGGTACATGTTACTGTATCAAAGCAAATTCTCGGATTACAAAGGAGCAATAAGCTTAAAACTGAATGTTCTCCAAAACCGGACTGAGAGGATGATTAAAACACAAATCTAATAAGATACAAATTGGAAATCGTGTTGCAATGATTAATAATAGGTCATTGTGACAAGGAACACATGTCCGCCAGTATTCAGACGGAATAATAAGATACATTTCAGACAAAAACATAGTACATAGACATAGTAAAATAACTTTTTGTTACTTTAACAACAACAATGTTGCATGTCGCAGTGATTAATATTATGACTATCGGGTAGGGGCAGACTTCTGCCAAAATTAACAATGAATCAGCATATAATTGTAATATTAAGAATGCAGCATTGTTGTCACACTAGTTTCGAGTACAGGAGCCCTTTAATGTATATCTTAATAGATTTGTGTCTTCATAACCCTTTCGGTCCAGTTATGGATGATGATCAGTTTTGGAGGCAAATTCCACCTTCTAAAATAATAATAATTAGGGATGCACCGATACTGATACTAGTATTGGTATCCGTGCCAATACCGAGTATTTGGGCGAGTACTTGTACTCTCTCAAATGCTCCTGATAGTAATCCCAATACCGGAACTTTCAGTAACTGGAAGCCGGACAGCGAGTCATTACATGCCGCTCGGCTTCCTGATTGGCCGGGAAGCCACCTCCATGCTCCCTCGTCACTTCCATGCTTCCATGCTTCCTTGTCACCTGGTGACGAGGGATCATGGGGTCGGCTTCCCGACCAATCAGGAAACCGGGCAGTGTATAATGACTCGCTGCCCAGCTTCCTGATTGGTCAGAAGGCCGGCCCCATGCTTCTTCGTCACCTGGTGTCGGTGCATCCCTAATAATAATAATAAGTCAGACTTCTACATAAAAGATAAAATGTGCATTTATTAATTTTTTGCACAGGAGTCAGTAAAGCATTGCAACTGCAATTAGTAGATCATGAATGAAATGCTCTGGGTGCTGCAGACTCTTCCTCTCATTAAAATGTGTACCTTAGTATGGACATTCAGTAACAAGAACGGAAGGAAGTGTTAATGGTCTACAAGCGTGGTGACATCACTGCACTTGTATTCCTTTGGGGACTACAGCCAGGACTTGTAGTTTCTCCATTCACAGATTCTGTCAAAGGATCTGTAAATGGATGACATGGCTGTGTGGGCAAAGCTTGTAAACAAGCCTGCCGGAGAAGAACCCTACAGTTTAGGCAAATGGGTGGGGGGAGAGGGTTGGGGGGGAAGCAATCTGACTATGTTTTATGTTACAGTCTCAGTGCCTTGGCATAAGTTAGGATAGCAGGAACTATCATAGTGGCAGCCTGACAGTGTGTAGCCTGCGAGATTTCATATGTACTGGGGAGTTTGCAGGGGGGGAATGCTGGCTCTCAGGAGTTGAAGGACAAGGCCTATGCAGTAGACGTGGTACAGGTAGAAATAACTCAGAGGTGGGTGCTGCTGTTGTATTTAGGCCAAGCTAAGTGTAAAAGTGTTAAAAAAAAAATATCAGTCTCTAAGAAAAAAATATGATACTGTTATATGACACTCCATACAGCTTAAGGGCCGGTTCACACCATAAAGAGTGTGTTCCAGAGTGGTCGGCTGCTGGAACGCACGCACTGTATCGCATTGGATGCCACTCTCTGATGTTTAAAAGTGTTAGTTTCCTGGCAGATCCCGTGACCTGTAAGGAGAGGGAGCCTTGACTTCTGGAATCATGCAGTAAGCATGTGGTCATTAAAATGGACCCCTCCTGTATAAGGGGGCGTAATCAATTATTAATTGGGGGATAGCTTACAAAGGCGGAGACAAGTAAAATGTTGTAAGTGGAAGGAAGTGGGCTTGCTGACCTCTTGGGAGTCGACCAGCAAGATGAACATCCCAGCCCGCCCTCCCCTAATTTTTCTTTTATAACTTATCACAGCGTTGTTGGCATGTTTTTGGACCTTGCCGGCTTAATCGGTTACCACATTAACTTTGCTGGAATTCTTTGATGGTTGGACGTCTGTCTAGAAGTGAGGGTGAAGACAGATTTTCTGCATTGTGTTTGGGTGCTCGCGGTTTATCTGTGACTGGCACAATTTAATCTAAACAGAGTTATGTTTTATATGATGATAATACGTCAATAAAGCTGTGGCCTTGCCCTTCCAACAAAGTTATTTTGTCTAGTATTCATTGGCAGTGGGTGGGGGGGGGCAAGGGTAACAAAAATATTTTCAACGTAAAAGAAGTTAAATCAAATAATCGTGACCAGATTCTGAATAAAAGGTACCACACCCCTAATGTATCAAGTCATAAAATAAAGAGAGGAGGTGGGGCGTTTTCGGTACCAAGTGACAAAGACCAAAAATTACCACATGATAAAACAAGAGTATTTTATTATACAAAGGTTAAAAATGTTTAAAAACATAATTGATATGTGCACATTACAAAACAGAAAAAGAAAAACAGAGCGATCTCCAAATAAGCATTCCAGAGTTATAATGTGAGGCTAGATGTCCATGACAAACATAATAGGTATAACATGTTCTCGTATACAAACTCCTCTTCTTATATCCTGCCGATACATCGGCGCATCCGTGATTTCTTTTCTCCCCGCTGGGTGCTGCTCTATGTCCCAGCGGGGAGAAGAGAAAGTGACAGCCGGCCCAGCGCTGTGGTGGAGAGCGCTGTGAACGGCCGGCGTCTCCTCCCACACCACTCCTCCCACTCCGCCCACCGGCAGAGCGGTGTGGGGGAGGAGACAGCGCTGTCACAGGAGGCTGGGCTTTCCTCCCTACACCGCTCGATCAGCCTCCTGTGACAGCGTGTCAGAGAGAAGAGCAAGGTATAGACACTCAGTGATCAGTGATCGCTGAGTGTGTGTACATAATTGAGGACATGGTATGTTAACTATATCCTCAATTATGAATGAATGGGAGTGATCTACATCTCCTCTACATCACCCCCATTCATTCATAATTGTAGTTATAGTAAACAAACAATGTCCTCATGTTATCAATGAACAGGAACACTCATTGAGGATTCCTGTTCATTGATAACAGGGGACACAGAAAAAGAGATTGAGGACTTTGTGTTCTCAATCTCTTTTTCTATTTTAAAAGGGAAATATCAGGGGTCTGTTTAGCCCCCTTATATTTCCCAGAAGCCCCTAAAAGTAAAAGTAAAAAATAAAAATATTTAATAAAAAATGAATTAATAAAAATAAATATAAAAAAATTAAAAAGTTTATAAAAAATAAATAAAAATAAAATATAAAAAAAATTGGAAAAAATAAAAAACATTTTCGGTATCGGTTTCGACCTGACATTTTTTTTCTTTCGGTTTCGTTTCGGTTTTAAAATTTCCATTTCGGTGCACCTCTAGTTACAGTAACAAAAAGTTATTTTACTATGTCTCTGTTTTTGTCTAAAATGTATCTTATTATTCAGTATGAATACTGGCGGACGTGTGTTCCTTGTCACAATGACCTATTATTAATCATTGCAGCACGATTTCCAATTTGTATCTTATTAGATTTGTGTTTCAATCATCCTCTCAGTCCGGTTTTGGAGAACATTCAGTTTTAAGCTTATTGCTCCTTTGTAATCCGAGAATTTGCTTTGATACAGTAACATGTACCACGGTACTGCAATACAAAGCATCAATTGTTGAATTAGATATAAAAACAACCAAAAAATATCAAAATACCGGTACTTCCAGCCTTCCTCCCCTCCGCTGCAGTGGTCAAGCCTTCCTGAGTCATCACATTCTATACACTGTGTATAGAACGTGAGGACGTTGAGGGCCATACCATCGCTGCAGCAGGGGAGTAGACAGGCTAGAGGGAGCGCTGTCACAGCCAGCCGCCTCTTAGGATTGGGTGAGTTTAACTTTGTTATTTTCAGCTCTAGACCAAAACAAACCCTTAACCCTTGCAGTGTGGGGGTAGAACCACTGCATGGGTTAAGACATTTTTTTCCTGGTGTTCTTTTTTAACACTAACCCTCCCTGTTATCCTAACATTAACCCTCCCTAACACTCAGGGCCACCCCTATAATGAGGCAGCCTGGGGCTGTTGCCTCAAGTGGCATCTCTTTGGGTCACGTAGGGGGAGAGCAGAGCCACCGTCAGCTCTGAGACAAGCTGGGGCCCCATCAGCGACGCTGCTCGTCTGAAGGCTGACTGGCAGAAGTAATGTCACTTCCGGCCAGTCTGGCGGGAGAGGAGGCCTGGTGTGCAGGTAAGAGGAGCTGGAAAGGAGGGGGATGCAGCCCTGACCAGCCCACCTGAGACCCCCCTTCAGAGCCCACCATAGACAGTCTCAGATGGGCTGTGCAGCATCTATGGTGGGCTCTGCAGGGTCACTCTCAGGTGGGTCCTGCGTCCAACGCATCACTAACAGGCTAGGAATCTAGCTATGCATTCCTATGCTTTTTTTTTTTCTGACTGACGGCCGGCGGCTCCGATGTCAGAAAAAAAAAAAACAGAGCAGGAAAAGATTTACTCTGCTCGATTGAGCAGACTAAACCTTTCTGGGAGAAAATGTTTCTCTCCTGGGCGACAGGGGGCTGCTAATAGCGGGAGACTCCCGGAGCGTCCGGGAGAGTTGGGATGTCTGCACTAAGCCCTGCGTCCAGCGCATCACTAAGACCTGCGTCCAGCAAGTCACTCAGCCCTGCGTCCAGCGGGTCACTAATCCCAGAGTCCATCGGGTCACTAAGCCCAGAGTCCAGCGGGTCACTAAGCCCAGAGTCCAACGGGTCACTAAGCCCAGAGTCCAGCGGGTCACTAAGCCCAGAGTCCAGCGGGTCACTAAGCCCAGAGTCCAGCGGGTCACTAAGGGTTAGTTCACACCATAAGCAGTACGTTCTGGTCCGATTCTGGCCGGAACGCACTTTCCACATTGCGGCCGGCTCAGTTATTTGCCAGCCTGGAGGGGGCGTGGCGGGCCAATGAAGTGAATGGCACCGTAGCCACGCCTTCCAGCCGCAATGCGATCGCCCGCACGGGATCGCAAGGCACATTGTGCCTGCAGTGCGATCAAAATAGTGCTTACAGCATTTTTATCGTGCGGGCGATCGCATTGCGGCCGGAGGGCATGGCTATGGTGCCATTTACTTTAATGGCCCGCCACGCCCCCTCCTGCCCGACAAAAAAGTGAGCTGGCCGCAATGCGGGCAGTGCGCTCTGGCCAGAATTTGACCGGTACGTACTGCTTATGGTGTGAACTAACCCTTAGTGACCCGCTGGACTCTGGGCTTAGTGACCCGCTGGAGACTGATGTGACTGTGGGGGAGGGGACATTAGAGTGTAAGCTCCTCTGTACAGAGACTGATGTGACTGGGGCTGCAACTGAGACTGCATCGCTGATGGAAAATGTTGCTCCACACGCTGCACCTCCTCCCCGCCTCTCCCAGCTCTGAGCTCTCTCCCGCCGCTGCCCGTTAAGACGCTGCCTGCTAAGATGCAGTGTGGGGGAACGGCATCTGCCGACAGTCCCAAGATCCCGGAAGAAAGTAAAGTTGCTTGAAGAGTGTGCAGGTAAGACTACCTGCACCCCCCCCCCCCCCCCCACATGCTGTATAAATGTATTGCTGGCATTTGTTGTAGTCCTCTTTGCTGATGGTGTATTGCGCTGTATATGTACCATCAGCTATAAAGGACCACAAATCTCAGCAATACATTATGCACTTTATGTATAATGTATTTCTGGGATTTGTTGCATTCCTCTATAGCTGATGGTATTCTGCATTGCACTGTATAATGTATTATTGCTGGGATTTGTAGTCCTCTATAGCTGATGGTATTCTGCATTGCCCTGTATAATGTATTATTGCTGGGATTTGTAGTCCTCTATAGCTGATGGTATTCTGCATTGCACTGTATAATGTATTATTGCTGGGATTTGTAGTCCTCTATAGCTGATGGTATTCTGCATTGCACTGTATAATGTATTATTGCAGGGATTTGTAGTCCTCTATAGCTGATGGTATTCTGCATTGATTGCTGTATAATTTTACATTTCACTATATTGCACACCACACTTTAGTTTTTTTGCTTCCACCGCTCCAAGCTTGACTGACGTGATTAGCTCAGTGTTCTCTGTACAGCGCTGCGGTATATGTCAGAGCTATATACATGTATAATCATAGTGTGTGATTGTGGGGGGGACATTAGAGTGTAAGCTCCTCTGTACAGAGTCTGATGTGACTGGCTCAGTGTTCTCTGTACATATATATAGCTCCTACATATATATGTAAGAGCTATATATATGTATAATAATAACAGTGTGACTGGCTCAGCGTGGCGGCGGTGCCGGGGTGGGGGGTTGACCGGGCAGTGCAGGGGAGGGGGGCGGCCTAAAGCCGTGTAAGGGGCCCCAAAATTTCTGAAAGCTGCCCTGGCCAGGAGCTTGGCGGGACACTGGCCAGAGCATCCCAGGTTGCTAAAAGCTGGGTGGGGAGATGCCGAGCCCTCGCACATCTCACCGTCCGGTTTTTAACGATGTCAGTCTCCACCAGCACTCCCCCACTGATTGTGCACCATCCAGCACCACCACCACCAGCAATCAGGCAAAAAACTAGGCACACTAACCTTCACAGTACCCTAAAACATGTATTACTGCATGCAAATTTAGGTTTTGCGTTAAGACAGCACAGGCATTTACATGACTTAAGAAGTTCTGGTCATGTGACTTTGACAGACTTCTGCTACACATGGTCATGGTTAGGCCCTACCGCTTCTTAATAAATGGGCCCCCAACGCTCTATATAATCCTCCTTGTAACATTAACCCCTCATATAACTTCCTGTGTCATGCTAACATGTACGCTGGCCATACACCAGTAGAATTTCATTAGACACTGGTCATTTCTGGAACACCCGTTTGATTTTTGAATGGTTAGCAGGGTCTAATCGATGTTTGTTTTCTTCCATAGTGATGAAGAAAATCAAAGGAGCGGGAAGAAAATATTTTATTGCTTCCTATCTGAACAAAATTCTAACCATGAATGTGATCTTCGTCCGGACACATTGTAAGATTGGACATATCAGAGTCATCACCAGGCCGGGTGTCGCCCGGTGTGGCCACTCGTGTCACCCGGTGCGCACGTCATTCACTGCTGGCGGCCTTCTTGATGATGGAAGGAACGTTCATCTGGCGGGAAAAGGCCTGCTGCCGGTTCCCCTCTTCTCACATGCAGCTGACTTTTCAGAGGGGGTGAGACCAAAATGACTGTTCGGCGTCACCCCCTCTGATGGTGTCACTCAGTGTGGGTCGCACCCCTCTTGTGACACCACTGGGACACATTGTAATGCACATGTACCATGGCACAAAATAAACCTGTTTGATACATCTGGGGTTCCATTCAAGTAACCAATCTAGATGACATTTTTTAAGGGCTTTCCAACAAAATTAGTTGATTCGATGATGGTAATATCGAATGTTCTGACGAATGATTTCAAACAAAAATCTAACAGAGTATCGCCAGCTTTACCCTCCGTGTGCCAGGATTCCCTGGCATCTTATGTCTGGTTGTAGGCATTGCGTCATTTACCACTTGCTGACCGGGGTGTTTACACCCCCTTCCTGGCCAGGCCGTTTTTCAGTATTTAGCGCTGCGGTACTTTGACTGACATTTATTCCGTCATGCAACGCTGTACTGAAATGTATTTTATACCATTGTTTTGGGGACAGATAGAGCTTTCTTTTGGTCGTATTTAATCACCACTACAGGTTTTATTTTGTACTGTATAACAAAAAAAGTACCCTAAATTTTGGGAAAAAAAACAGTTTCCCTATGAAATGTTATAAAACATTTATTATCACCCCAATTTTTTGGTAAAATATAAAATACGGGGTCACGTCAGGTAAATAGACACCAAACATGTCAAGCCGTAAAATTGCGTGCGCCCGCAAAATCGCAGAAAACGACTGCACACCAAAATTGGCCATAGGCGGCGCTTTAAACGCTTTTACTGCTCATCAGTTTAGTGTAATCAGTAATTAATGGCCCTAATTATTGCTTGCACTCCGACGTTCGCGACGATATGTAACATATGCAGCGCTTTTGCACATAGGCGCACCCAATGCATGTTTGCGTGTGTATGTAGGGGGGCGGGGGACTTATTTTACATTTTTTTATTTAAAAGCCCCACCTCCTCTCTTTATTTTTTTACGTAAAAGAAGTGTTTAACTATGATTCTCAGCAGTCATGCAGAATCAGCTGGTGCCCTGAGCCTGTTTTAGGGGTGGCTATAGAGCCACCCTTGTGTGTGATGGTAAGATATGCATGTCTCCATAACAAGGCAAGACACTACCCTGCTCCTTGCTCATCCCTTCTCCAAGCTAGTAGATGGAGCGGTGCTGGAGTCGAACTGAGAGAGTTGGAACCAACTGTTCTGAAACATAATGACTGTAAGTGCTTGCGCAAAAATATAAAGAAATAATTTGCTGGGTGATGTACACAGAGTGGCCAGATTATTATGACCACCTGACGTTTGTAGGCAAATTAGCTATAATTTGGCGCTGAAGTTGCTAGAGGGCCAGACCATTATAAATAGGGAAGCAGGTTGTTTACCACGACAGTAGAAGTGATTTTTTTCTGAAGATACGGGTAAACAACGCAATTTAACAGACTTTGAACGTGGGATGATTGTTGGCACGAGTCATGGAGCGAGTATCAGCAAAACAGCAGAATTCGTTAAATGTTCAAGATCAGCTGTTGTTAAAGTGTTTAAAGAACGGACTGTCAGCCGAAAATCTTGGTCTGAACGTGTGAATTGTGGCCGTCAGCGACTAGTGAATGTTAGGGCAGAACGGAGAGTGGCAAGACTGGTACAAGACAACAGAAGGGCAACAGTGCAGCGTCAGATTCCTCGCATCACCTTTCAACATCTTGTGGAGTCACGAGGCGGCCCAACGAAGTACTGATGGGGTGGTCATAATATTCTGGCCAGTGTATATTTGTTTTATCTGGCTCTATGATTGACAAACGTTTGAGCGTTTAATACTAAGGGGATTATTCACTAAATGGTGAAGAGTTTGGAGAAGGCAGGAGAAGTGAACAATCTAGGCCAGAATAGCTGATGTGGAAACATTCTCCAATTCAGCTCACTTTCCAGTTCAGCTATGTTGTCCTAGATTGTTCACTTCTCCTGCCTTCTCCAAGCTCTTCACCCTTTTGTGAATAACCCCCTAAATTAAATTTGGAATTCTTGAACTTCACATATAATTCATCAAACCCCATGCTCCTGACTATTGGAGGCATGGGACACTGCACAATATAAGGGCTATATAGAAGGATTTGTCACTTTTGGGAAATAACCATGGCGTCCTCCTGCCCTTCTTTGGATACAATGTTTATTGCGGGTTTTGCAGTTTCCATAAATCAAGTGTTGGTATAAAGTTAGTGAGACGCGGATAATGACGGGGCGCTGCTTCCCCTGCTTGGCTGTTGCTCAGATGTCATAAGACGAATTCTGATTTTATTGCCCATCCATTAGAAGGGGAGGGAGGACCTACATGAGGGGTGTCATGAATATTCATCATTATGTTTAGCCGGCCAGCTGCTTGTTCAAGGCCAAGAGCAGGCTGTTATCACTTTATAGGGCGCTTGAAAGATTTATTATCTCTGTCTTCTTCATTAGAACACGGAATGATGGCTGCAATCCATTTCAACAGCCATCTTTCTGGTCCTGAAGATCTTTAAAGTGAAACTCCCGTTTTGTGGCAGCAAGGAAATACCCTCCAGGATAAGAATAAAATGTAGTGCAATGGCTCAAACAAACTTCGAGGCAGACCCTTGCCTGCTTTTGTCCCATAGATGTTGCACTTCATGAAAGTGACTGCTTAGTTGGATATTCTGCCTCTACTACAATCCTCTGATTAGTCTCAGTGTTGTAAAGCAGCAGCCCTGGCATACCTCAACCTGCTCCAATATTTTTTTTTCCCCAAAATATTTTATTGTGTTGAACATAAGTAAAGTTACAATATCTTTCATGGGATATAATCATCAACATTTTTCTGTGCTTTCCAAATCTTGTACCTAGTATTATCCAGGATATACTAAACAATATGAACAGAAATTCTTCTCAGTCATGACCATGTAGGAGATGTTGGGTTTGGGATGCACACTGACTTAATACTACAAAGGAGAACAATTGTTAATCCAAGGTCAGTTATTACCCATACTGCTAATACTTCCTTACTGATCGTAAGTAGCATGTGTTGTCCCCTGTTTGATCATCCCCCTGGGTAGCTCTCGCCCCCCGGTGATTGTCTCCGACCTGGTCATGATCCAGTATTACCGAGTAATAGATACTTTTAGAATAGGACATAACAACTAGAACTATTTCAGCAAAGACTCACCAGCTTCCGCCACTCTTGCTTCAATATTTCTAATGCCATTAATAGTACAGAAGTATAATAATAAGTATAAAGTCAAAGGTTTTTTATTAAATGTTGAATAGATAAGGGAATGATTCAAAGAGGTTTTGTGCGAAACGACCCAGTTAAATGGCACCACACCCCAACAGAGTGGCAATAAACCCCGGTTTTGTTTCAATTGGGGCTTTACAGGTGCTAAAACCACAACAGCTTTAAAGACGTTCTATAAAAATACAAACTTATTTGATATCTTGATAGGTCAAAGGTCCAGCGCTATGGGTCTCCCAGTGTGTATTAAAACAAGTGTATAAGCTAAAAACCGTGAATCTATACAGCCATAAATGGGTGGTATAAATAAATAAATAAAGAGATCTATAATTATATATAATTATAAAAACACATGAATATAAACTTAAATAATTAGTGTAACCATCCTCATATAACCAATGTATCAATAGGTAAGAGTGTATGTGAAACTTTGTACAAGAATAAATGAATAAACATGGTATTTACAAATGACTACTCAAAGCTGTGTAAATAAATATAAGTGGAAATATAATAAATGTTATAAATGTTGAACTGTGTATTGGAACTATATTTTTATCTATAAACATATAATGTGAAGGTACCTATCATTTTATATAGTGTACAATCAGGTGAGTGGTATCAAAAAGTATGAGTCAAGTGAACAATCAATCTTCAAGAAGTGAAATAATGTCCAATGAAACTGAAGGGGAACCCGATGGATGTGGCCAGATTAGCTATATCCAGGAGAATAGTTTGTCGGAAGAAAGGTGGACCCCCGTAGGGAATACACTCACCAGATATCGGAGAAATAGCAGCTATCTCTTTCACCGGGATGGAGAAAAGGGATTGGTATTCGCTCCGTCCTTCCGTGAGGTGTTGCGGTCCACTTTGGATCCTGGTCTTAGAAGAGGTGCCGATATCGGAGTAATAAGAAGCCGCACTGGCCGTGGGAGGATACCCTGTATTGCTTCCGGGAGTCTATCCCAGTTCTTGGTCTCAAAAAATGAGTGTTTGGATCCAGAAAGGATAAGAGGAGAGAGCGAAACAGGGGCTCGTAGTGCGTTAAAAATGGATTTATTGAGTCATATAACCGCTACACATAGCGTGAATTATAAAAAACAGCAAAGCAGATGCTAGCTAATCTGCTGTGAAACAAATACCGGTAAACGTTAGACTGTGGATGTGTCGTGAACAACAGGCCCGCCTCCCGACGTGTTTCATCACCAGACGTTGTCAAGGTATGGCAGGTTATTTGATATCTTGTATAAATACATTAATTAAAATATTATATACAGTAGATCAAGAATAGTGTGTGTTCCATCAAACATATTCAATATATACAGTTCACAGTACAGATCGCAGTTGTCACAGATCACAGATAAATGTGGAGTGGCCAAGTCTTCTACATGTTTCGCCTAAGCTCCTACGCATCTTATAATATTTTAATTCATGTTTTTATACAAGATATCAAATAAAACTGGATTTTTTTATAGAAAGTATTTTAGTGAATGGTTAAAACCCTTTGGGCGGGGGCTTAACCTTCCCTTCTTGTCTTATACATACAATAGAAAGCTATTGTGGCTTAACTGCTTGATCCAGCATTTACTATACAGCTATTGTGGCTTTGCTTCTTGATCCAGCATTTACTATACAGATATTGTGGCTTTATTGCTTGATCCAGCATTTACTATTAAGCTATTGTGCTTTTGCTGCTTGATCCAGCATTTACTATACAGCTATTGTGGCTTGACTTATCTCATTTTTATCACTGTAGTGCTCACCCCCCGAAGGAGCCGCTGGAATAACCCAGGTGACCACTAGCCTGTCTAGGTATTTTGGTAACCAGCTGCCCCATTAGCATTAACTGCCCTCTTCTAATGACCAACAGGACTTAAATCCAGACCAGAAGTATGATGCTGAAGAACTTTATTAACATATTCACACTGGGAGAGAGGGTTGAGGGATTAGGACATCCATGAGGAAAAATAGACAGACTCCACACTCACCGGTCCCTTTAGGTCAGGGGTGTCAAACTCAATTTAATGGTGGGCCGCATCAACATTATGTTTGCCCTCAAAGGGCCTGTAAGACTATATAAATGTATCTAATCTTTATCATAATTGCCTCTGCATTCGATTATCACTGGTTTTAGTAATAACTTAATACCTAGATCTGAAACTAGAAGTCTAGGAAATGGCCTGGTGGGCCGGATTCGGCCCCTGGGCCCTGAGTTGGACACACGTGCTTTAGGTAATTAAATGCAGATTCGTTAGGTGCACAGTTGAATAAAGATTGACACCAGACTTGCTGCTGAGGTCCAGTCCATTTCAGGCACCTTCAGCAGCCATCATCTTCCCTGGTTACATAGTTACATGGTTAGTCAGGTTGAAAAAAAAACACAAGTCCATTGAGTTCAACCTATAGAGATACGGGAAAAATGATTGCCACTCACATTTTGCTACTATTCAGACACATAGATACAGCAAGTGAAGGATCATTACAGATCTTTTGCTAGTTAACATTTCCTAAGTGTGTTTTTAGCTGCAGTGCTGCGCGGTTGGAGCTTCTCTTTAAGGTTGATTCACTACAAAAAAGTTTGAGCGCTTTAAAATGAAAAATCCTTTCAACAGTAATCCGCTAAGTGTGTGGCTCCGCACTCTATCCATACATCTCCCTCTGAGCTCTGGCTGCGCTTTATTTTTAGAAAAAATATTGCCTTCCCTTCACTTGTGTGCCAGATAATGTTATGACAGTATAAATCTTCGTGGCTGCTTGGCTGGAGTGCTGCGGATCACCTTAAATTTGGGGAAAGTGTGAGATTTTTTAGGAGCGCATGTCAGGCTGCAGATAGGTAATCCGGCTGTGGAAATGCTGACATAACGTGAATCGGCTGAGGGACGACGTTTAGAGATTAGTAGCTGTCTGAACACAGCTTAGTCTGTATTTTGTGGTATTACACTCCAAGGGACAGGAATATCATTCTTAAAGAGGAACTGAACTCTGGAGGGCAAAGGACTAGTCAGCAGTATTGTCAGTGGTCTCCCAGCAGCTGAACTATTCCCATTACCTTGCCTTGATCTGCACTGTGTTTCTGGGTGGAGGCCGCCATCTTGGTAGAGGCAGGACTTTGCTTCCTCATGTGAGAGCCTCCAGCAATGACAAAAGTGACCATCTCAGTTGTGACATCACCAAACCTCACCTCAAATCATATGAGGCTAGCAGTGCCTTACTGCAGACATACAGATATACATATCTGGGAAATTTCCAAAGTTGATGAGCCTAAGGTTGGCTCAGAGTGAGGGTTGGACCAAAGGGAAGGGTTAATAGCTCTACCACCCAAGTGGAAATAATGGTATAATATGGACCATGGCCAAGTATGGGACTAACAGTGCTGTGGTTCAAACGTTACTGGCCTTCAGGGGATTCAATTGTATAGTAATAAAGTCCACGGTGAAAGGTGGATGAGGCTGCATTGTGTTGAACACTGGCTGTGGCCTAAAGGACTGTGGTTATATAGCGTCTGAGCCTACTCGCATAATACACCACACACATATGCCGCTGTCCTCCACAACCATGGAGCTGTGACATACTCACCTGATTTCCGGTCTGTGGTTGGCGCAGGGTGTGACTCATTCCCGCGTCATCAGCTGGGTCTGCCCCCCTTTCGCTGCTTACGCCAGTCGAAGCTTTAATAACAAATGTTATTAAACTACATGGAATACCGACCTGATTGGTCTCTGATAGAGGTTCACAATTAATCTCTAAATTTTGGAGAGTCCTCTGTCAAAAGCTCAAAATTGATCATCGACGTTCCAGCGCATACCATCCTCAGACAAATGGTAGACTTGTCTGCCATCAAAAAAAAATTTCGTTTCGTTTCGGAATATCCGTTATTTCGTATTTCATAATTCGTGTCTGAAACTCAATCGGGATTCGTACGAAATACGAATTTTCGTTAGTTTCGTCACATTTTCGGAACTTTACGAACATTCATTATGATGAAGTTAAAAAGTAAAAATACCTTTGTTAATATTGGAGTCGATGGTAACGGAATTCGGATTCGGATCCGAAATTCGTCAACGGAATTTCGTATTTCGGATGAAAAAAAAAAACTATATATTAATAATAATAATAATTATTAACAAAGATATTTTTGCTTTTTAACTTCATCATAATGAATGTTCGTAACGGAAAGAAAATCCGTTAACGGAATTTCGTATTTCCTGCCTGTAAGTAATGCAACCCTCAGCAGCAGAAGAGAAAACCTCTGATTGGTCAAGCAAACAGTCATTTTTTTTAATCCGAAATACAAAATTCCATTAACCGAATTTCGTATTTCGGATAAAAAAAATAAAATCTTGTCATGTTGTTCAACCTCAGTCACAGGGGTAATATTAGTTCCCGTTTCAACGAAATTCGGATCCGAAATTAGTTAACGGAATTTCGTATTTCGGATACATTTGAAAACTGCAATTCAGTTTTCGGATGCTTCCGAATTTACGAATTTCGATTCGTAACGAAACGAATCGCACATGTCTAACAAATGGACAAACCGAAAGGATCAACAGATGCCTGGAACAATACTTGTAACCACTTGCAGGATGACTGGAATGAGTTACTCCCACTTGCAGAATTCTCTTACAATAACACTGTTAGTAGTTCCACCAAACAACTACAACTTCTATGCCAACTATGGGTTCCATCCATCTTTTTTATCCCAAGGCTTGCCCACAAACAACCCAACTATGGAGAGCTACTTTCAACAATTGCAGAACGTCAATTCCTTCTTGAAGAAGAATATTGCGCTAGCCCATGCCAGACAAAAAGGATACTACGACTTACGAAGACGATCACCTCCACCCTACCAAGTGGGGGACCTGGTCTGGCTTTCCACGAAAAACATACAGCAACAACTCCTTCTAAGAGGTTTAGCAGCCTGTACATCAGTCCATTCCCCATTCAAAAGGTTAATCCTTCTTCAGTTCGTCTTACCTTGCCTCTCGAACTACGGATTCATCCCACTTTTCATGTGCCCTTACTAAAATCCTTCAAACCTAACACTTTCCCTAATCGGGCTCCACTACCCCAGCCACCTGTAACTGTGGAGGGGCAAGAAGAGTTTGAGATAGAGCAGATTTTGGATTCCGGATTACGTAGGAACAGGCTGTAGTACCTTATCCGATGGAAATCCTATGGACCACAAGATGACTCCTGGGAAAATGAGTCTGATGTACATGCTCCTCGATTGATACGAAGGTTCCATTCACAGCATCTCGTGGTCGGAGCAGGGAGTGACTCCTTCCCGCGCCGTCAACTGGCATTGCCTCCCTCAGCGGCTTAAGCCGCGAAAGCTCATTGCGTTCGCGCAATGAGGAACAACTCCGCTCTGAATCCTCTACAGCCTGCACCGCTACTGACAGGCAGTGCTTACCCCCTGGCTTCAGTGACATTCAACTTGCTTCCTGGGACTAAGAACAAACTGAATACCACAGTAGATCATCCTAAGAAACTACAAAACCGCAAGTATAGACTCCACACCTTTGCGTCAGTTTAGCTGCCAGACTATTTCTACAAGCAACATGCTCCTGTATCTGTGGCTATACCAAGCTGTTACCTATAGCAACAGACTACTGCTTCTATGTATCTTTCAAACTCCCTATAGCACTGTACTGCCACTTCTGTCTGTCAGCCCTGCTATTTTTAAAGCAACGTCTTGCTACCTCTGCCTATTTACCCAGCGGTATCCGATACTGCTATATCTACTGCCATACGGTCTATCCTAGCAACTATACTGCTGTATCCACCTATACGCCAAGCTGTTGCCAATAGCAACCACAGCAACTACTACTACTACTGAACCACAAGTGAATTCCCTAATCTTTTCAAACCTTTATTAGAGACTTTTGTTTTTGTTTCTGGTAGAAGTGAGTTAACTTCTACATCTTACATATTTATCCTTTTGATGTTGTCCCTGAAGTGCCTTTAACTTATAGCTGGACTGATTGCACCCACATATAAGACTCTGTTGATACTTATTTAAAGGGCGACTCTGAAGCAACCATTGTCTGTAGCTGAGATCCAAAGCAAACCAGACCGGAAGCATTACAGGAGCTGGGAGTCATGGGGCTGAAAACAAAGGGTCATATTAGAAGGGAGCTAGAAGCATGTGGTAGGGCATGCACAATAGCTCAATTAGATGTAATATAATGGTTTCTATAAGCATGGTTGGTAAGTAGATAGGTAATAAATATTCAGTCTCAAGTGTAGTTGAGTGAATTACTAATTAGTAGGAGGTATCAATGGCATGATATTAGTAGACCCAGCCATACTATACCCGAGTAGAATGTTGCTTATTGTTCTCCTGCTCCTCATTAATTAGTGGTCAAACAGTTGGACACAGCATCTAATGCCCCAAATCGGGTTCTCAACTCCAGATCTTAACCCAAACGGACAGCCATGTCATCTGATGTGCACGCCTGGTGACACTTGCTGAGCTGTCATCGCGCACGTTTACTCACCAAGATGGCTACTGGCAAAGAGAGGAGGGGACATTCAACCAGCAGGATAAGGTATGCCGCCAGGTCCCCTCCTTTCTCGTGCAACTGTCGGGCTCGAGTGCCCGACTTTTAAAAGGGGGTGATAGCAAAATGACTATCAGTCATTTTGGTGTCATCCCCTACGATGATGTCACCCAGTGCAGGCCGCACCCCCCTTGTGACACCACTGGTACACTATGTTGTATTTTAAAAGCAGCCACAGCAGTAGTAAACCTATCCCCCGCCAGCATGCTGCACAGAAGGACCTTTAATGTGGAATCAGCAATCTCTCTGCAGAGGACAGTCACGCCCCCTACTGAGTCACATCTAGAGCTTTCCAATCAGCAGTGAGCATGACCATATAGGGCAGCAGGATACCATTCAATATGAATGGCAACATAACGTACTACCTCGCAAAGTAAAGACCAAATTATTTTATCTTGCTATCCCCCCCCCCAAACCACTTATATTCACCTTCACCGGGTGCCCCCACTGCTTCATTCCTCCATCAGAGCCCTTATGAATAATAAAATAAATCTCACTTCAAATCTCCTGAGACTGGGAATTAAAGGCAGCAGTGACTTAGATGATCTCACACTGCAGATATATAACTATGAGGCTCAAGGCAAAGGAGTGCCTAAGTACAGGAACTGCACTACTATTTTGCATGAGAAAATTGAAGCAGAAATTCGGGCAAATCAAATCTTAACTCTTTTAGTGCGACTACCCCTGCACTGCAAGGGTTAAGGGCTTGTTTTGTGTAGCGAGCTAAAATAACAAAGTTATACTCACCCGGACTGGTCCCTTTAGCCTCGCTCCGCCCTCTGCTCCAGCGATCTAAGGTCTTGTGAGTCATCACGTTCTATACAATGTATAGAATGTGAGTAAGCCGAGGCACATGGAGCAGAGGAGGCCATAGGCTGGATAGAGCATTGTAAGAGCAAGCCAGGATCACAGTTCGGGATATAACTTTGGTTTTTTAGCTCTCTAGACAAGACGAGCACTTAAAGGAGAACTATGAGGCGAGTGATTTTCACTCAGCCTCATAGTTCGAGCCGACCTGTGACAATGAAACTGTTACACGTCGGCTCGATAGATCCGGAAGTGAGCGAACACATAGCGTCGCTCGCTCACTTCTCGATCATGACTATCATTCACGGCTCCCCGCAGGGATTCCTCCAGCGCTGACTGGCGGAAAGGACGGGGGAGGGGGCGAGTACAGCTGGCTCTGGCTCTGGATAGGCAGAGACAGCTGTCAATCATGCAGCTGGATGGATCTCGACAGTAATGTCGGGATTCATCCCGGCTGCGGCGGTCTCAGTATACCGAGAGCTGTAGCTCGCGGTATACTGAGCTTTGGGTCACGGGAGGACGCTAGTTTGTGTCCTCCTGTGACCCTTATGAGAACTATGGGGAAAAACACTTACCTCATAGTTCTCCTCCAATACTTACAGTGCGGGGTGTAGCTCCACTGCAATGGTTAAGATTTGATTTGCCTAGAGTTCTGCTTTACAGCAACAGGTAAAAGTATTGTTTCTCCATCTTCCCTATAACATGGCAAATCTTTATTTTTTGAGTTCAGGTCCACTTTAATACTCCTACAGCCATGTGTTGTGCCCCATGAAATGTCATATACGCACGAGACCTATCATTTCCATAGCGGCACACCTAGTGCTCTCCTTTGCTATCAGATTCATTACATTTTAAAGTGCATGCTCAGGGTTCCCAGGCACTTTGAAAGCGTCGTCCATAATTGCTATTTTATCTCAACGTCTCGGTATCTACATCAGTCAGACGTATTCCATTTCATACAGATTTTAATAAAAATATTGCGGGGAAGAAAATACAATCCTATTGAAGGGAAATATCGCAGGCGCAAATTGAAAGTGACTGCCTCTTCCTTTGGCTTTCCATTTGTGGAAATCTTTCATTTTCATTTGATAACTGCAGCCGGCTTCATTTTTTTTTTCTCATCACCAAACGCTGGTGTCATATTTGAATGTAAATTAAATTTCACTCTTGTGCGGCGAAATTGAAAATGTATATAGGCGAGCGCATTCATAATCTAGAGATTTACAGAAAATACGCTATCGGTTTTCACTATCAGTTCTTAGGGCTGTGAAGAATAGCTGGGGGTGTGTCTATCAAGGTTTATTGAGTTCGGAGCCAACGCTCAGCCCCGCTAGCCTGTAAAGAGAGCTAGAAATCTGCTTTTAAAAGGGAATGTGCAGTCTTTTCAATTATTTTTGTGTGTTGTCACTATGTTTTATTGTTTCAAAAAACATTGCTTCAATTACATGCTCAGATTCTGCTCCCTGCTTTGCAGTGCTACACAGTGGTTGTGCTTCACTGCTCCTTTTTACAATGTAAAGGTGCCCATACACTTTACAACCCTCGCAGACTTTTGTCTTGCGAGGGTTGTAAAGTACTTAAAAAAACGTACGATCTGCCCATCTTGGACAGGCAGATCATACTTGCGATGACTGCAATGAGGGGCGGGATTGCGAGGACGGCAAACGGGCTGTGTTCGCTCACCTCCCGATCTACTGAGCCGACCTGTGACAGTCTCATTGTCACAGGTCGGCTAGAACTATGAGGTGAGTGAAAAGCACTCACCTCATAGTTCTCCTTTAAGCTTTTTGCATGGAGTTATGAATCTTCTTTCCTGTAGCCTATGTAATCTCATTTATGAACAACATTTCACTAGCAACATAAATCTGGCGCAAATATATCCCATACAACCACATGGGAGTTCAAACACTCGCAATTGCTATGATAAATTCCCCCTATAGACTCTTAAGACTCAATAAGTGCTGAAAGTGAAATAAAAGTTTAAGTCAATGGCAATGGGGCATGTCTACCTTCACCTCTCAGCTGGGAGAAGTCTATGGGGCTGTAATGCTTGGGATGTAAATAAACAACAGAAGCCGTGGCAGTTGGATCTGGATAAGTATACGTTTTTAGAGGGGGGAAGATGCGATCGGTTAGGTCAGAGCCAAGGGGCAAAAAAGGATAAGTGCAAGGATAAGGCAAGGCATGTTGGAAGCAGTGTTGGGAGATCTACAATACAGTGGAGGATATAGCTCTAAAATATGGGCAGATATTAAGCCACAAAAGACAGCAAAAGTAAGTGCTCCATCATTATTTTTACAGGTGGGAATGTGCTGCTTTGTTGGGAGTAGTGACAATGTATCTTTAAAGTGACGATAAATTCAGGAGTTGAATCTAAAAAATACATTCAAGTATCTTAACTATTAACAAAAATGTATCTCCAGGTTTGTATGCCAAATCTTTTCAATATGAAGAGGGAAAGGGGAAGTGTAAATTGTCTTGAGGCCATAAAAATGCTGTAAACCGCAATGTAACCACTATTACTCTTTACTGCATCTACTGAAACCGAAGCAGTGAATAGACATAGCAGGCCATGACATGAATACTACTGGGCTCAGCAAGCTATGGAACCCTGTTCTGTTTGATTGCTTAAAGTGACACTAAACTCAGGAGTAAAATCTAAAAAATAAATTCAAGTACCTTAAAGTGACATTAAACCCTCAGATTTTTTAACATAAACCAATACTGTAATGTGCGCCTTACTGTAATCCATGGTTGTTTCCCTTCTCTTTGCTGCTCTTCCTTTTATATGTGTATCTCTTCTCATGCTGGGGGAGAACTTCTGTTTTGCAGCAGACTGCCTTGTCTCTGAAATGGATACATGGTGTCTGTGTGTAGGTTCACAACCTGAGCCAGCACTACAGGAAGAGGCACTCAGCTGCAAAGGGAAGTTCTCCCCCAGCATGAGAAGACATGAGGATTTAAAAGGAAGAACAGCAAAGAGAAGGGAAACCACCATGGATTACAGAAAGGCGCACATTACAGTATTGTTTTATGTTAAAAAATCTGAGGGTTTAATGTCACTTTAAGGCCTCATTCACACACAACGCAAGCAAAACTGTATATTGCGTATAAACGCGTATATGCGCATATATACGAGCGTATATGCCGTTATATACGAGCGTCTATGCGCGTATATACAAGCGTATATGCGTGCACTATATGCAATCCCAGAATGCATCACTCGTAATGGAATTTTTAATGTGCGGTACCCGCAAATATACGCGTATATGCACGTAAACACGCGTATGTGCGCAGAAATACGCTGCACGGACGCATCTCTTATTTGAGGATCTACAGCCGAGTGATACACAAATAAGATACATTTTTGTTAATTGTTAAGGTACTTGAATGTATTTTTGAGATTTTACTCTTGAGCTTAGTGTCACTTTAAAGGAGAACTATGGGGTCAGGGCTTTTCACCATAGTTCTCCTAAGGGTAACAGGAGGACACAAACTAGTGTTCTTCCATCACCCAGAGCTCAGTATACCATGAGCTACAGCTCGCAGTATACTGAGACGCCGCAGCTGGGATGGATCCCAACATTACTGTCTGGATCCACCCAGCTGCGTGAGTGACAGCTGGCTCCGCCTATCTAGCGGCAGAGCCAGCTGTACCCGCCCTCTCCCCGTCCGTTCTGCTAGTCAGCGCTGGAGGATCGGACACAGGAGGGGGGGAATTCCTGCAAGGAGCCGTGAGTGACAGTCACGGCTCTCTGCAGGGACAGGATCGAGAAGTGAGCGAGAGACGGTATGTGTTCGCCCGATCTATTAAGCCGACCTCTGACCGTTTCATTGTCACAGGTCGGCTAGAATTATGAGGCTGAATGATTTTCACTTGCCTCATACTTCTCCTTTAAGCATTCAAACAGAACAGGGTTCCATAGCTTGCTGAGCCCAGTAGTATTCATGTCATGGCCTGCTATGTCTATTCACTGCTTCCGTTTCAGTAGATGCAGTAAAGAGTAATAGTGGTTACATTGCAGTTTACAGCATTTTTATAGCCTCAAGACAATTTACACTTCCCCTTTCCCTCTTCATATTGAAAAGATTTGGCATACAAACCTGGAGTGCAAATATATACAAATAGTCTGCTTACACATCTTCGCTTTGTCCAAATTTCTCCACAAAAGCTAATTAATGCAGTTAGTTAATAGTCCATCTGCTTTATGATAGTTCGCTGGAGAATAGTACTCTCTGCAGCTTCATTAGTTCCCAAAGAAACAGTTTAATCTTCCGCAGTCTCATATTAATCCAAAGCAAGCAAAACAAACCACTGTTCAGACTCGATTTTTCTTTCTTCGGACAAATGGCTTATTAAAAAAAATTATATAATGGAAAAGCAGGTCACAATTTTACAATGAGAAGTTGTCGGTGAAGGATCTCATTGATCCAGGCAATTATATAGTTATTAGTAGTTTGTCACATTCAACTGGATTTGTTCTGTAATGGTGAAGACAATTCCCAACTCAGTTCTCAGTTCTATTAAATGCCAGGATCACACCCCGGAATTTATATCCAATTCAGTCACATAAAGAAAATCACCCTAATATCATCAAATGTGTCAAGAGGCATGTACACTATAAGGGTTATTCACAAAGCTAGCCGAAGGATCAGCCGAAGCTTCGGCTGATCCTACGGCTCGCTTCGGCCGTTGGAGCCCTTTGGTTCAGTCGACCCATCTGCTCGCGATGAACTCACGCCGCAGAATTGCATTTTGACAGATACTGGCAACATATAAACAATTGGGCAGAGCTAGCGGTGACAGCTAGCTCTGCCTAACTGTTTACAGTTGTATGGCATCTGACAGGTGAGCCATGATTGGGCAAAGTCATCATGACTTTGCCCAACCATGGCTCTTACAGAGTACTGTGCCCTGATTGGGCAAAGTCTTGCACCTGACCAGTGCCTTGCGGGGTGTTCGGCTGGCTATTCGCCCGCCAAACGCCCTGGCAGTTTGTGTGTTTGCCGTACACATTAACTTCCGATATTCGAATGAAACTCATGCTCGACTTGAACATTGAGCCCATCCCTAGCCTACTGTATGGCCAAAGTATGTGCACACCCCTCCAAATAATTGAGTTCAGGTGTTTCCAGATAAAGTCCCTGTGACGATGGCACTCTCAGCCTCACCCTGGACAGACATTGTCTAGCTCGGGACAGCTATCTAGGTGCCAATAGGCTGAGCGTGCACATTACTTGGTTCAGTTTTCTTCACAGTTAACCCTTTACACACAGTAGCTGCCACCACATGTGTTAAAAGAAACATGCACTATTTACAGTACCTTTAATCAATGTCTGCAATACCCACTGCCGTGCCAAATGGGGAGGAAGCAGAGTTCAAAGTGTATTTCTACTTTTGCAGTCAAATTTGAGAAAACCCCACCATATGTTGGTTCTGTGTTTGCATTCACACAGCATACCTAAAATAACATTTAAAAAAATTCTTACCTGGTTTTCTTCCTTCAGGGCAGACTGCAAGCTTATTTCTACAAGGGACATAAACTCTGGCTGTTCCCATAGAAAGACTGGGGACACACTGAGCTATCTCTTTTTAACATACAATGCAAGAAGTCAAGCTTCTAAATCTTTAACCCATTGTTAGGACAGACAATGTTCAAATCTAATTTACAACTGGAATCTGCCAGCAGAGTACAGAAAGGGTTTAATATGGTAAATGTAACTGCCCAGTCCCCTTGCAGTCCAGGGGAAATTCAGTTTAGAGAAATAGCAACAACAAAAAAAAAAAGGAGTTTTAAATTGAAAAGCAGTTAACAAGGTTTAAAGTATGTATAATCTTCATTGTTGGACTCACTTCACATTATATATATAATATATATATTTTTTTTTTTTATTCACTTTTTTATGTATCGCTTGAATTGATTTATATACTTTTATGTATGAGACACTATTACTGAATTAATTAATTTTTGAATCTTGGAATCTATTTCATAGAAATTCAATGCACTTTTTGCACTTTTGAGATTTAGATATCACTGTGATTGTTATATGTGAGGCACTACTGCTCAATATTAGCAAGCAATTAATGTATTTATATATTTATTAGTCTGATTTATACACCTTTGCACAATTTGAGATTATTTATTTATATGTCAATTATGTTACACTGAGTTGATTCACTATTTGGTGACCCTGAGCGCTGCACATTCAATTACATAGTTAACAAGGTTTGTCTGGTCTTTGGTTCTGACAGAGTCTAATTCACCGCAGCATGAGTTCGATTCTGATAGGGTCACTGGTCCTCAGAAATTACTCTCAGTATTCGTGCATAGTTTTGATGGAAATTTGACAGCTGTCAAATGCCAATTGCAACTGCTTTTTGTGGGCCATCCAGAGGTTGTCATTGAGCCGATTCTCATCCAATCAAGAGAGCTGAGGGGCGGGAAAAGAGCAGTTTCAAGTCTCCTAGAATCAGACTGAAATTGGTATTTTTTAAACTGCTCTGATAAAGTAATTATGACAGACAACGAACGACAAATACCGGCACCGCCGGTTGTAAGAAAAAGCCCAATTTGACGTTAGTGGATACACAAAAGAGGCTGCTCCCACCGGTCAACAAGACCCTCGATCTGGGAAACAAAAAACAAAACAGAGCGCCTCCATAGTGTAAAGGGTTATTTATTTGTACGGCACACAGCTGAAATTATACTTTCAAAAAGGTCGGTCAATAAAAAGTATGTAAGAGACGATGCAATATAAATCTCTGACAGCAGGAGTCTCACGGGATGAAACAGATCAAAGTCCTCTGCCCCTGTGAGTTCGGAAGGTCTACGCGTTTCAGGGGTACGCCCTCTGAGGTTCTTATGAAGGGGCATGCCCCTGAAACGCGTAGACCTTCCGAACTCACAGGGGCAGAGGACCTCTGAGGTTCTGATGAAGGGGGCGTGCCCCTGAAACGCGTAGACCTTCCGAACTCACAGGGGCAGAGGGCTTTGATCTGTTTCATCCCGTGAGACTCCAGCTGTCAGAAATTTATATTTACTCAGTTTGGGATTCACCAGACATTGTTAATGATAAGATTACATTTCAGACATTTTAGAATATTGCACACTTCCATCTGCCAGCATAACTGCTACTATGCACAAACCATCTCCATTAATGTTTGATGAGTTTGGTGTGGAGAAGCTATAGTGGTCTGCACAGAGCTCTGACCTCAACCCATTGAACATATTTAGGATGAATTGGAAGGCTGATTGTTACCCAGGTCTTCTCTCTCAACCTCACAATGCTATATTGGCTGAATGGGCAGATATTCCCACAGACACACTTTGTGAAAAGCCTTCCCAGAAGAGTAAAGGCTGTTGTAACCACAGAGGCAGGGCTAACTCCACATTAATATCCATGGTTTTGGAATGGGATGTCCAACAAGCTCATGTAGCTAGATAGTCAGGTGTCCACCCATTTTTGACCATATAGTGTAAGTCAAACTGAAACAACTATACCTAAACTAAGGTGGAGGCCTTCAAAACTATGTGTCACCCACATAAAATGTATCATGTTTGACCCGGTAAAAATTTACTCCTTCATCCCTGTAACTTAAAGTGACATTAAACCCTCAGAATTTTAACATAAACCAATACTGTAATATCTCCCATGTTAAAAAATCTGAGGGTTTAATGTCACTTTAAGCAATTAAGCTGTCCCAGACTTCATGGCACCACAGTGTTTGTACTATGTTAATTAAAACAGGGTGCATTGACAAACTCACACACATCCCATTTAGGTTCTAGGACAATTAATATCTGGCGTTAAACCATTGAGACTGATCTGCCCATGCTAGACATAAATGTTTGTGTATATAACTGACATCCTTTTGAATTAATGAAGCATCCTGAATTACTAAACAAGTCCAGCTGAATCTGCCTAACTTATATGAGCTAAAATTGAGATTTGCAGAAATTGCTACATATGTTATGGTTCTACATTTTTATTTTGGTTATCAGAAAAGCGAGTAAAACTTGAGCTCCTCTACCCAACAGTAGTCTGTATGGGCCATTTCTATATTTTTATAAGGTGACTATAGTCCCTCTTAATTGTGTCTTTATGTGTATGTATAGGTGTAACCAGGGCTCCAAGGGCAAAGGGTAATGTTTTGGGCCCCACTACAGCCCCCCGAACCTATTAATACGCAATATACTGACTATAAGTAGATCTGTTTCCCAATTCAGTGTACCCAATACATTGAAGGCCAGCGGCCTTGCTCCTTAGTTTCGAGTTTCCAGGGCCTCTAAAAGCAATGTATTCCAAGTGACAAGAGCCTCAGCCAATTGAAGCATTTTGTAGCTCCTACTAAGCACGGCTCCAAGGATCCATTGGTAACAGCTTAGTGGTGAAGAGTGGGGCACTTTGTTACAAAAAAGAAGGCAAATGATTCAGAGACACTGTATAATTAAAATAAAAATGTTTAATAAAACGTTTTCCAACAGGAAAAGCTCGACAGAGCCTTTGAGCTTGGGACTGGGACTTAGTGCCACCCCTTTCACTGAAGTAATGCTTCAATGTTAGGCCTATTGCACAACAAACAAGGGTTCCACCAAGGTAAAAGTGAACAGGAATCAGAGGCAAAGGCCTCCAGCATGACCCTCAGAGTTTTACTATGTACGTAAACACACTACAAAGGTATGTCCTGACAAAAGAGCCAAGTCCTATGCACTAATATATTCATATATTGTATCAATTGCCAGTGTAGCCCCTATATAGTTATATACATGTGCTACTATGAGATGTGGATTCTGACTATGAACAGTTAATTGCCTCTGTGGAAGAGAGGCGGAGACTTGTGGAGATTGTAGTACAGAGCAAATATGGATACATTGCTGAAAGGACATTGAGAACTACATCACCCAGGGTGCTGTGCGAGAGGAAGCCGGGGGGGGGGACTATGGGTTGCAGGGACTGAGCACACTCAGTCTGGGACCGGGACCTGAAGTGTCCAGATCTATGTGAGGCAAGGTGAATTGAGACTGACTGTAATAGAGCAGTGTGGTCACCTCTGACAGACAAGGACACACAGGCTCTGTACCGCAGAGTATAAAGACTATTTTCCGGTTGCCAGCCGCTGAAGAGACAGTAATTGAGTGCCTACACTGAGGCTTAGTGACGCGTCATCGGCAGGAGTATCGCGGCCTGGTCGGGCGGTCGATCAAGCCACTGGAGTGACCCAGTCAGCCCAGCTGTGTGAGCGGAAGTGAATGGAGCGAGCGGTGACCGTGACAGAGACCCTAGATGACCCTAGACGAGTGGTGATGTGTTGCAAGAGGCCATAGATGACTTCTCCTTCCTCCTGAGTGGCGTTCTGACGAAAGAGGGACTTCCATCTGCTACTGAAAGACATCATCTTACCAGACAACCCTAAGAGCGGTGAGAGGCCTCTGGGGCCAAACTGACAATGTACTTTTACACATCTGCTACACAGTATGGGCCCCAACGTTGGCTAGCCTAGGACATTACAACTGGCCAGTAGTCTAGAGGGGTGTGATACTTCCAAAGGGAGATATTGTTGTGGGATTTCTCTACTTTGATATTTACTTCTGAGACAGTCTGACATCGCAGGACTACGTATAGGCAATAGATAGCCGCAGTCCCTGGATGTCAGAGTGCATTGATTACCTCATATTGTATAGTGTGTTATTGTTACATTTTTAAGAGACTATTTTGTGTTATTCAGCCATTAAATCCTTTACAAAAACTCTACAAAGGTGTGCTGGTGAGCTATGGATCCACCAAGTGGGCGGTGCATTGGTGCAGGGGGACAGAAAGACCCGTTACTACCCGCGGCTCCTACGGGTGTAGCGCTACACCAGATTAGTATGAGGGCAGAATGGGAGCCAGAGACTCCAAGGGGATGCTAATAATGTTGTGCAATGAAGTTCTATTTACAATAAGTCAATGTCACCTTTAGACATTTTTTCTGTTATCAATGGCAGCCTTTGTATTGCTCTCAATAAAGGTTTTGTTTGTTATTATCAAATGATCATACTCAATCATTGGCACACCTCCTGTACCTGGAAGCTTTGTTTTGCATGTTACCCATACATGAGATCCAATTTAAAATGAAAACACTGAATTCCTAATTCTTTAGAAATGCTTCACACACCTATGTCAGAATGAACTCACTAATGTCTGCGTACATTGATCCTTATGACTGATCCCATTAAATTGGCATGAATTGAAAACAGCCCAGGGTCCACAGTACAGTTAATCCACCACTGTGTATATCTTCCAAAAGAAGCAACATATAAACTTTCGTCGATTTTTCATTTGTCCCCTAAATGGTTCTCTGTACCTATCACAAAGCTTTGTTATAGAGACACTGACACCTTGCCTATACAGGGCAAAATGCAATGGTATGTGGTAGCTCTGGATGGGTGGTGGAGATTATTTCTTTACATATAGTATGTTTTGCATGTGGTATATCCGTGTGGAAAGAGCAGTGTGTGGGAACCATGTTTAGGTCCTACACTGCTGTTCTCCTGATAACGATGTGGTTGTCATTCATCAGATGGTCAATTTATGGACATGTGGTGAGGAGAAACTAGGATAAACCATGATATGACTTTATAATTCATATTATGGTCTTTATTAGGAACGTCGTATACAGCCAGCGTATTTCAGGGGATGTGCGCCTCCTTCCTCTTCAGAGCTTAAAGTGACATTAAACCCTCAGATTTTTTAACATAAAACAATACTGTAATGTGCGCCTTTCTGTAATCCATGGTCGTTTCCCTTCTCTGTGCTGCTCTTCCTTTTAAATCTGTATCTGTTCTCATGCTGGGCAGAACTTCTGTTTTGCAGGAGACTGCCTTGTCTCTGGAATGGATACATGGGGTTGATTTACTAACCGTATAAACACACCACGAATATGTATACACCTCTGTAGTGTGTTCCCTCCCAGCATGATCTATGGGTGGAATCTAAACACCTTTGTAGTGTGTACACACCCAGCAGGTGTGTTGTGCAAAGCCCTGCATGAATTTGCAAGGTGATGTTGTGTAAATTAGCTCTATGTTGTGTTGCTTGCGTTGATGAATGCAGGAATGTAAATGCATGAGCTAACCATTTTTGTCTAAACTGTGAAGCAGCATTATATATGCATCATGTGCATGATTTTTCCATATATGGCATTAGTGGAAATATGCTTTTAGAGACTTTTTGGTTGATAAATACGTTTTGCTGTGTAAAAATCACACGCACCTAGTGCGTGTGTGTGTTTAGGTTAGTAAATCACCCCCATGGTGTCTGTGTGTAGGTTTGCAACCTGAGCCAGCACTATAGGAAGAGTCAGTCAGCTGCAAAGGGAAGTTCTCCCCAAGCATGAGAAGACATGAGGATTTAAAAGGAAGAGCAGCAAAGAGAAGGGAAACTACCATGGATTACAGTAAGGCACACATTACAGTATTGTTTTATGTTAAAAAATCTGAGGGTTTAATGTCACTTTAAGAAATATATTGTTATTAGATCTAAACTGTGCTTACTAAAAGTCACGGATTAAAGATTAACCCTTGCAATGAGGCTACTCCCTCACTCCAAGGGTTAAGTGCTCATTTGTCTCTAGGTAAAAGAAAAAGTTATACTCACCCGATCCTCAGAGCTTGTCCTAGACCAGTCCTTCCAGTGTCTCCCCGCATCCTCTGCAGTGGTCTAAGGTCCTGTAAACCATCAACATCTATACACAGTGTATAGACGTGAGAATGCTGAGGAGCATTCCAAAGTGCCGCTGCGGAGGAGGAGACAGGCTGGCGCGAGGGTTGTGACAGCTGGCCAGCTCGGAGCTTTGGGTCAGTATAATTTTGTTATTTTTGTCCCTGGACACAAACGAGCACAGCACGGGGGTAGCCCCACTACAAGGGTTAATAAAAAGTTTCCCTTCTTTAAGGGTAAAATGAGCTGGATTCTTAGTGTTTGCTGTCAGTGGTGCGGGTAGCTTGCTGGGTTAGGTTTGATATAGGCTAAGGTGGCAGTGTCTCTACAAAGGGTCAACCCCCTCGAAAACACCTTATACTCACCTTGTCTGCACTTGCTTGCCGCCCACTTTCTCTGCTGCAGCCAGCACTGAAACCAGTGGTGTCAGCAACTTGGGGGAGCAGTGACTCCCTTTCTTGGTCATGTGACATGACTTGAACCGAGAAATTGGCTGTTTTATCTGAGCACAGTCACAGAGGGAGCAGGTCACATGCCCTTGGGGGGGGGGGGGGGGGGGCCCTTTGCAGACACACTGCACTTTGTCCTATATCAAGCCCAGAGTGTACCATGTCTCTTTAATTTTTCAATGCTTTTTGGGTATTTAAATGTAAAGTATGCACCAATAAATTATTCCATATTTAACTAGCTATCACAGATTATTAATACATCACAGATCTGAAGGCTAATTAGTGAAAACGAGGTATTCATTTCATAAGAATTTCAATGTAGCTCTCTGTTCATGGTGCAGGCTTTATTCCACAGAAGAAAAAAAAAACCTTTGAAGAAGCGATCTTCTTTTTATCTAATGAAAATAAATGTGAAGTTGCCTCTCCTGGGTGGGCAGAGCAGTGATTCCAAATAATCATAGAATATTAGAAGCATTTATTCCCACGCTGCCCAATTAGATCTTCTACTTTTCAAAGCTCGGTCTTGGGAGAATATCGACTTTTTAATCACAATAAAATCTACAAGTCTCTCTGCACCGTGTCTGTTTTCATGAAATCATAACTTGTCTTTTTGTTCCTTAATGGTAAATTTTATAACTGAGACACTTTTGTTTGGGTGATGGGTAGCTTGGCTCTCACAAATGAGACCATTCCTCATTTGTTTCTAAATTAAGGTTCCTAGTCCTACTGGCTAGAGGTGTAAATGTAACACTTCTGGAAGCTTAGATCAAGGGTTTGTGTTCATTATATGATGTGAAGCATGGGGTGGTGCATTTGTTGATAGCTAATTAGTGTGGCAATCCATTTTGTGGTACAGAGGGGGGCACAATAATCTGAAATTAAGGCAGCAAAGAGAATGCCCGTATTATTTTACAGACCACCACTTAATACCCTTATTATTTTACAGATTACATAGCCTATATGTAATCTCCCCATGAGGATTAGGTGTCACACATCTATACTTAGATCAGGGTGTAAAGAGCACAAATGTACAACATGTTCTTAGTCACCTGCATAGAGGTGGGAACAAACCAATTCATATTCTTTTACTTTTCATCATCAGCCAAATCTGATTTCCAAATGACACTGTTACAACACTATGCTTGTAACAGAAGATGAGGCTTCTGTCTATGTGAGCCCACTAGATTCGGTATGCCCCACCATACTTCTAATAACTGACAGGTCTACCTTCCCCTCTGTCAGGACCCATCACCTCTACATTGCCTAATAACTGTTAAACTATGAAGGCATCAGAGGTCAACATCTGCAGACCCATCGATGTGCCACTTCTCACTCTCAGAGGAGCATTCTTCTTCATCTCCCCTGAGTACACAATTTGGTGGAGGAACATAACCTGCTTACTTGATTTTGTGTTGTTAGCTAGCTTCAAGTTCTCCAACAGGTTGTCAGATCCACATTTCTCATATATCTCACCCCTCACTTATTAGTTCATCTTTAAATCCTCTTCTCACAGTTTATATTATGGTGACAGGTTTGAGGCTTGCGCAATGGAACTAGAAAAAAATGAACATATACATGACTTAATATTAACAACATCATGAACTATCCATTCAGCAGTGGAGCAGAGCAGGTGAAAATGTTTGTGCATTCTGCAATCTCAGTAGTGTTAATTCCTGATTCACAGACAGTGCCAATTAACATGCAGCAACTCACTGCAGCATCTGAAACTCATATGGTGTCCATCAGCCTTATACAAACCCGGATGGGTCTTTTGCTAAAAGAGGAGCCTACCTGCTACTCAAGATAGGCCCTGCTAAAGGATTAATTGTACCCACTCACTGAAACTCTCCAACAGACCACACAATGCACTGTGCTTTGTAAAAGAAGTTCCAGAGAGCACCAGAGATCCAGAAAGCACCAGAGCTCCAAAGAACCAGTGGCAAATGTTTTGGAGCCTAATAAGTTTTCAGCAGTTAATGTAGTGTTAAAGAGCACCTTAACTGTAAAAGCAGTGTTCAAAAAGGGAACCAGGGGGCAAATAACAAGTCACCAGGTATAAGGTTTCAGGTACAGGAGTGTCTAGACACAGAAAGTTCACGTCCCCTTTAAGGTTCAGTTTCAAGTTGAATAAGACTTAGGGTCAAAGGCTAGTGATTAAGAGTTAGGCCATCCCCATAAGCTGTGCTCTTTATTTAATATTTTTCTCCTACAGAGGATTGGCTCACCATGAACAGCCAGCAGTGCAGTAACCTCCTACCAGACTCATCCAGTAATTAGTGCCAGGCCATTGAAGCTTACTGATCTAACGAAGCTAAAATAAATGTTTTACATGTGAAAGGGTAAGCATAATGCCATACCCTTTGACCACGTGGTTCCGCATTCTGCTTTTTGGTGCAAACATCTGAAGATGGCAGGTGAAGAAGCAACAATGAAAAAAGTTCACAGGATAATATTGTCCAAGGTACCAGTCTATAGATGCCTCCACTGCAATGACACCAATGCAGTGTTTAGGAAAATACCAATATCAGTTGAAATATTTTAATTTGTACTACTTCCTTGATCTGTGGCTAGCTCAAAATGGGTAACATGTAAACTCAGTATGTATAATTATTTGTTCTCTCCTTTTTGATAATAAAAAAAGAGAAAACAACGACTTTCTAAAACCCCCACAGTGGGAAAATATGCAATTCATGCCGATTAGTCAAGCTTTAGCCTAGATCACAGAACAAAGTCCTGCAAAAGATCCGGCCTCATATCCATAGATTTAAAAACATTAAAAAACCTTTTAATTCTAAATAGATTAAAAACAAATAGGTTAGGGAACATGAGAAATGTGTTCAAAGCTAAGCTTCAAATGATTGCAAACAAGACCCCTCCTTGCTACCCGCTTCCAAAACCTCACCTAGGGTGACCTATGTTTACCAATCAGGTAAGCACTTCCTCTACAATCTCTTATTATTAACCTGTTATTACCCCAAGTGTGTGCGCAGCCTCTACTACAAGCAGCCAGTAATGCTAGCTGTGCCCAATAAAAGCAACCAAGGGGACAAATAAGTCACATACAGAACATACAGCTATAAGGCTTCAGGTACAGGAGTGCCTAGACACAGAAAGTTCAGAACCCCTCCTTGCTACCTGCCCCCAAAGTTTTAAGTATGGTTACCTATTTTTGCCAATCAGATATGCACCTTTCTCTACAGCCTCTTAGTTATTACCCTGAATGTGTGCATGGCCTCTTCTCCAAGCACCCAGTCATGCTAGCCTTCCGTTCAGACTCTGGCTTTAGCTCTAGGCCTTTCTTGCTGGTTAAAAGATGTGAATGCTGCAATAGTAACGTAATATCAGCACTTACTGGAAATATACTATATTTTGCATATATATGTTTTATAGCTCAAACAGACATTTTGCAGGAACAACCTGTGATTGCAACTGAACAGAGGGATGACTGCACATTGCAGAGCCCAATAAACCTTTACGCACCGGGCAGTGGTTTTGCTTGGCTACCCATAGTTAGCACCTCTATGAGAATTGATCTTTACAGAATCAATTCCTATATGTACTATATATCACATTTAGCAGTCAATGTCAATAACTCTGAAACTCTTTATTAATCATGTACTATTTTATGTTATGAAAGAAAACTCCAGCTGTAACAAGATAAAAATGAATGGCCCACTAAAAGATATAGTAACAAAACCAGCTTTGGTTGCAATATTCAGCCTCATATGATAGATTTCCTCCATGGTGTTTTTTTTCTTCCAATAGATGTCCCCAGTCAGATGGCCAGCATCATTCAGCCCACTTTCTCTGGCTCCGGGATGTCCTGGACCCCTACCCAGCCTGGGACTGTGCAGTGAAAGGAGAAGAAGCACAATGATGAGTTCATATCTCCGCCATTCTGCTTTCTCTTCCTATGAGCATCTTTCTTGCCAGAGGCCTGGTAGATCTCAACACCAGAGAACACGCTCAGTGCAGTTAGCTCATTCACTCATAGCTTCATTCACTTATCCTTTTCTACACCGAGATAAGTAATGGTTTTCATCAGATAATTTCATGCTAGGGTCAGGCTACATGTTAGGTTAAGCGTAGGATTAATAGCTAAGAATTAAAGTGTGTGTCTGAACCAAAAAAAAAAACATGCTCGGTACATCTCTGCAATACATCAACATTTCCTGTTGAAAATGCTCCAAATACAGAACAATACCTGTTAATCTGCCAGAGTTTCTGTTTTCTCCTAACGTCCTGTTTGAACTGACAACACAGTTGCTCTACTGCACTGAAATCCCAAGCAGGAGCCTTGTTAGCCTTGCCCAGTTCTCCCCTGCTGGACTACAGAATACACCCTCTTCTCATTTCCATAAAAGGGGGATGTTGTTTCGGCCAGCATGGGAAAACTGCAGTGCTGACATCACTGGGATTATAGTGCAGCAACAGCAACATTGCCAGCTCAAGCAGGAAGTTAGTAGCTCACTGGATTTCTGGGGATCAAAATGTTTTTTTTTATGTATTAGTGTTTTTAAATGAAGCCCACTGGCTTCTAGAACCAAGCTATAAATGAAGGATTTAATTTTGCCCAACCCAAAATTAAGTTTCACCCCAAATGGCCTTCAGCCCAAAGGCATTCGACAGATCAGTAGAGCTTACTAATAGGAGTGACCTAATCTTGACATGATCAGAAGTCAAGTCCTCTTATGCAGCCTGTGTCTGGATTGTAAAGGGCTTCACATGGACTGCGAAAGATTTGAAGGCTAGTGCAGGCACACTATGTGGCCAGAAGTATGTGGACACCCCTCCAAATGATTGACTTTAGGTTTTCCACAAGGGTGATGTTACTGTTACAGCATACAAAGACATCGTAGACAATTGTGCACTTCCGGTCTTGTGACTAGTTTGGGGAGAACCCTTCTCTGTTCCAGCATGACTGCACCCCTGTGTACAAAATCAGTTTTATAAAGACATTGTGTGACAATTTTGGAGTGGAGGAACTCCAGTGGCCTGCACGGAGCTCCGATCTCTGACCTAAACCTTACTGAACACCTATAGGATGAATCAAAATGCTAACTACATGCCAGGTGTGCCGCCCCAATAGGGGCATAGAATATGAGATGCATAGCCTCAGTTAATATTAGCATTGTTATATAGGTTAGAATTTATATAGTGTGATTTGCCTAACTATTTTCTCATAGCTAAATTCATGTGTTATCCTATGCTGTCATCTAGTGGCCTTTTGTTGTAATGTACATGTTTTTCTGGAATTATTCCTCATGTGACGATGTATTTCCCCCTAGTGTACGCCCCTTCCTTCTTCCTGTGTGCAGTATTTCCTGTGTCATGGCCCAAGTTAGCAAGCCACATGTAACAGGACACATATATAATCTGCACAGTACGTAGGAAAGGCATAATTTTCTGACACACAATACTATCACCATTCATCTGCTATTAACTATTTTCTCATAGCTAAATTCATGTGTTATCCTATGCTGCCATCTAGTGGCCTTTTGTTGTAATGTACATGCTTTTCTGGAATTATTCCTCATGTGACGACGTATTTCCCCCTAGTGTACGCCCCTTCCTTCTTCCTGTGTGCAGTACTTCCTGTGTCATGGCCAAAGCTAGCAAGCCACATGTAACAGGACACATATATAATCTGCACAATACGTAGGAAAGGCATCATTTTCTGACCGCACAATACTATCACCATTCATCTGCTGTTCCTGCCATCTGCTGTAACCCTGATGTTAAAGAATAAACACCTCTATTAAATGAATCGGTATTGACGAGTTCAGCTATCTGATGAGGATTGTCCGCAGTGAGTATATCTGCTTATACAGGCCAGGCATAGAGGTCTCAGCAAGGGATATATTTTGCTGTCACAACAATCGGAGTCAGAATACCAGGTCTTCTCATAAGGCATCAATACCTGACTTCACAAATACTCTTTTGGCTTAATGGGCTCAAATTCCAACAGACACACTCCAAAATCTTGTGGAAAACCTTTCCAGAAGACTGGAGATTGCTAAAACCCCAAAGCGTGAAGGGTTGGCAACTCCCTGTTAATTCCCATGGTTTTGGACTGGAATTATCTACAAGCTCATATTGGTGTGATGGTCAGATGTCCTCAAATGTTTGGCCATATAATCTACTAGCCAGAGTTACACACAGCACTGTTGTTCCCTAATTGACACCAGGACAGGTTCACATGACATCTGAGTATGGGTTTGGGTATGGGTGCTGTCCATTCATATGTAAATATCACAGTTGAGACTATTTTCAGTGGGGGGCCAGTAGCCCCTATCCTAATTTTGGTTGCCCCTGTCTGCCTGACATCTTGTGTCCGGGTTTCTGCTGCCATGAAACCCGAACACAGCATTCAAAACCCGAACTGTCCGGGTGAATCCTGGACAGGTGGCAACCCTACTTGCAACAAAGGCTAGTTTTAAATTGTGCGGTTGCCATGTATCTTTGGCTTGGCTGTATTTGGCCCTAGCATGCTTTTTGGATTGCTCGGACTCCAGTGCGTCCCTATGCCTTTACGGAGGAGTGGGCTCCCTCCGGGCATAACTGCATTTAATTTATTAACTGCTTAAATATGCTCCAATATGTTTGTTTGCAAAAAGTTATGCAACTAAACCCCTTGTTTTTAAGGCATACTGTTAGACAGTGGAATCTGTTTTACTACAGGCTAGCCGGAAATTGTGCTGGGAAACTTCTGTGTTTTGAATTCCGACAGACACACTCTAAAATCTTGTGGAAGACTGGAGACTGTTACAACCACAAAGTGGGAAAGGTTGACAACTCCATGTTAATGCCCATGGTTTTGGACTGGAATTACCTGGAGGCGAGCATGGGAGGAGTTGACAAGGGAGCTGGAAAGCTGGAGGTCTTTGGAAGAGCAGAGGGGGCGGTTAGGGTGATACTTTGAGACAAGGTTTGAGATATAGCCGGGGCAGAGTTGTTGATGGCTTTGTAAGTGGTTGTTAATATTTAGAATTTTATCCTTTGGGCGAGTGGATTGGCAGAGGGGGGTTGCAGACACTGAGTGGTTGGTTAGGTGGATGAGTCTAGCAGCAGCATTCATTATTGACTGAAGGGGGATAACCTGTGTAGAGGTCGGCCAATGAGGAGGGAGTTGCAATAGTCAGGACAAGAGATAACGAATGAGTGAATGAGTAGTTTTGTGGTTTCATTGGTGAGGAAGGGGCGTATTTTGGAGTTGTTACGAAGGTGAAGACGGCAGGATTTGGATAAGGATTGGATGTGGGGAAGAAAGTTGAGGTCTGAGTTAAGGATGACACCTAGCACCTTGGCATGGGG
This sequence comes from Nanorana parkeri, assembly GCF_000935625.1. Classification (NCBI taxonomy): domain Eukaryota; kingdom Metazoa; phylum Chordata; class Amphibia; order Anura; family Dicroglossidae; genus Nanorana; species Nanorana parkeri. The sequence goes on along the minus strand of NW_017306406.1, from coordinate 2,093,756 downwards.
TTGCTCCCTAATTGACAGCAGGGCAGGTTCACTTTAACATGACATCTGAGTATGGGTCTACTTTAAACATAAAATAAAATAACTGACATCTGTACTTTTCATTTTATAGAATTAACTAGCCAGTGTTCTCTGCGCCCTTTCTTGTTTTTTTGAACTTTTCATTTTATGCAGCTGCAAAGATTTCTGCTCATAGTCGATTTTTATTTTTAGAAAATAAGTTGGTGACATTTTTTTTTTTTACTTTGGTGGAAAACATAAAACTCTAATCGTGAAGTGAGGACTGAAGAGTAGGACAGAAACGCTTGGAGATAATTTACAAAGATAATGGTAATCAAATCTCATTATGGAATTAACTACTGTGCCATTCAAATTAATTCCGGATTAAGCTCCAGCCCTATTTAGAGCTCTTCAGAACTGTTTTGAGGCCGCACAATGCTGAAATGAAAATGCATGCCTACACTTTCCAAAAAAAACCAACGACTCTTATAAACCACTTGACCGTGAACTTCATGATTAATGGGTCACTGTAGCTCCATGATATATTATCAGCTCATCTTTCACAAAATAGTGTTCTGTCTTATTTGTATGCACAGCATTCAAGGTTGACTAAAAATATATTTTAAAAGGTTTTAACGTTCTGTTGCAAGAACCGTGTCTCTGCTAATCTAGGGCAGAGTCAAATGGAAACCTTTAAACTCTTAAAGTGCAACTGCAGGCAAAAAACATGTCTGTAAGGGTTTTCATTTACCCAGGACATTGTACACCATATTTGTGGACACCTGACCTATATGAGCTCATTAGACATTCCGATACACAACCATGAAACGTCACTATGTGGACCTGATGAAGAGACCCTGTGTGGCCCCGAAACGTTGGCTATGTGATATATGTGATGATGAATTTGAATAAATGAACGCTAAGGGGGTTATTCACAAAGCTGCCGTAGGCAGCCGAGTGAATAACCCAGCCAAAGTGAAGTGAGCCTTCAGCTGCACTTTGGTCAGCCCAAAATGCTCTGCATGTTCGGCTGAGCTGAGGTGCAGAAGGACTTTGACTCAGCTGATCCAACATCTGGGGCGGAACGGCAGTAAGTGAATGGCGGCATTCGGCTTGGCTATTCTGCTCAGTACCTCCGTGGTACTGAGCAAAATAGCAAATCAATGAAAATAGTTTTTTTTAAAAAGTTGAAACAATTTTAAAACCATGGGTATTAATAGGAAATTGCTACCCCTCCGCCACCCCCATGGATATAGCAGCCTCTAGGAAGGATTGACACAAGATTTTGGAGTGTGTCTGTAGAACTTTGTGCCAATTTAGCACAAAAAAAAGCATTTGTAAGGTCACATACTGATGTTTAAGGAAGAGACCTGACTTGCATTCTGCTTCGCCGTTTTTCTGTCAAAGGTATTCAGTTGGGTTGAGATCTAGGCTTTAACTCTTTCGCTGCCAAGGACGTACGGCATACGGACCTACAAAAGTGCTTCCAGCTGGCCAGCTCAGTATGAAAATCAAATCAATAGGAAAAAATTGCAGACAATTCAAAAATGGCTTGGCCAGCTGATTTGAAAAATGTTCCGGAGGGCTTGGCAGCGAAAGGGTTAATCAGGCCACATGAATTCCTGCACTCCAAACTCATTAAAATATGCCTTAATAGAGCTAGCTTCATGCACAGAGGCACCATCATACTAAAACAGAATAGGGCCTTCCACAAACTGTTGCCAAAAGATTGGAGGCACACAATCATCTGAAACAAGGATGTCCAGCCGGCAGCGACCTGATCACATGCTACCCAACACTTTTCCGGCAAATCCCAGCCGTCAAAATGACAATTGGGACTTGCTCTGTTTACACAGCACTGGGCTGACCATTTCTTTTCTGTCATGTTAACCGAGCTATTGATAGTGTTGTTTGCTAGATGGGAGCAGGGCCGGTGCTAGGAGTTTAGTCAAGGTGGGCAAGGTCCCGACCCCCTGTCAAACAGGGCATTTTGACAAGTACTGGTACTTGTCAAAATGCCCCGATGTTTGCGCTATGGTTTTTTTTTTCTTATTTTGGTGCGGGAGAGCAGCGGCAAGTCAGCGCCGGTCCTGTGGGAGGAGCTCCAGGTGGGGTCCTAATTTAGCTGGTCGGCGACTGCCTGAGGTGCCGCGCGTGTCGGGATCCTCAGGCAGTCGCCGGCCAACTAAATTAGGACCCCACCTGGAGCTCCTCCCACTGGACCAGCGCTGACTCGCCGCTGCTCTCCACACCGAAGGTAAGTGGAACAAAAAAACATAGCGCAAACATCGGGGCATTTTGACAAGTGCAGGTACTTGTCAAAATGCCCTGTTTTTTCCGCCCTCACCCTGCAGCGCCGTAAGGCGCCCGCCTTACTTGCCTTGCGCTAGCGCCGGGCCTGGATGGGAGTCTTCGCCAGTGTAAAGCCTCTCAGCTGTCACAGCCCTATTAAGGTCCTGTTCTTCAAAAGGGATAATGGGATGAGTCCCAAATCCGACACCTGAGCCACACAACGGTGAAGGGAGTCTTACTGCAGACTGATGGTATTTGAATGTAAGACACAAGACGAAGAACAAAGTAGGGATCCCTTGGTAAAAAAAAAACTTATTATGTTTATCCTCTGGTGTCAATGACCTGCCACTAGGAATTATGGTTAAGATGCCATTGGTAATGTTGATATGCTAGATTGAAGGGTTGGCCAATTAAAGTCCATCATCAGGCAAAATTGGAATCCCTCCTATCCACTTCAGTCTCACCCCCCAAGTAGCGAAATAGACAACTGAAGAAGGGCCCTCCCATTCTGGAATTCAGAAGAAGGAAGACATGGGACTGTGTGTGTCACATGACTATGGATTTAGATAAGTATTTTGGCCATGTATCATTTTTTTTTAACTTGCTGGGCAATTATCTAAGGCACAATGAGGGGCATTGTTTGTGGTTATTCCCTGGTTGCATGTCATCTCTCAGCTCTTCCTACCTCCATCTTCAAAATGGATTTAAGAATTTCTAAATTGGACACTAGAATTTAGAGTTTCAGATCCCCCTTCTAAATCAGGTTCCTGTGCAGTACAACACAGAAGGGAAGCTTCTTTTTCTCTGAAGTTAATTTGAATGAAGGCACAATGCAAAGTACAGGAGAAAAAAATATATAAGCTGTTAAAGATAACTTACATCAGAATGGTAAATAATCAGGGAAAAGCTAATGCATTCCAACAAAATTTGAAGTTGTGCCTAAGACACAGACACAGTTTGCCTGAGTTTCCTGAAACACATTACATAATTTTCACAAATCACCTAACAGGGTGGGAGTGGGAGTGTCCTTCCTGAAACCTATGCTGATAAACATCTACTCTGTAATGCATTTATCACTAATCAGATTTAAACTTCCAAGCCAGGTTTAAATCTGATTTGTGACTATGAGAAATCTTTTTCCATGGGTCTTCAGTCCTTTCATGTGATATCACAGGTCCCCTACTCCTGTTCTCCTTCTTATGGTGGGAAGATCCTGAATGCCTCACCAGGGCCTCCCCTGTGCCTCATTTGACTGCAGCATTCTTTTGTGAACCCATGGTGGTTTGATGACATGTCCCAAGAAGGCGAGTTCTTGAGGGTATAGGCTTATGGGTAGTGGATTTAATGACTCTGGTTGTCATTCAACCAGGAAGAGGACCGGCTCAGAGACTGTGAGGGACAGCGCTGGAGATGTATGTATGTATTTCTGGGAGAATTATTTTGCTGTTGGGAGCAATTTCTTAATATTTGCACACACGATAAAATCAGAATTTTTGGCTAAAAACACTTGAAAACCCTCAACACTTATATATTTTCTGAAAGCAGAGGCCCTTTAGAATAAAAAAAATGCTAGCTGGAATTTTGTTATGTTGCATGGTATTTGCGCAAATGTTAGTCAAACCAGTATTTTTGGGATAAAATACAATAAAATGAAATTTAGTGCACAGAAACAGAATATAATACCAATTTTTTGGTAAAATATAAAAGATGAGGTCATGTCGGGTAAATAGATACCAAACATGTCAAGCCTTAAAATTGCATGTGCCAGTGAAACCGCATAAAACTACAATAACCAAAATGTCTCACCGGCGACGTTTTAAAGCCTTTCGTGCTTATCAGTTTAATGTAGGCAGTGATTGATGGACCTGGAATTATTTCTCTCCCTTCAGCGTTCGGGACGATATGTAACATGTGGGGGTGCAATTTATGTGGTAAGAACTGCGGCAAGGTATATGGGTACTGCTTTGTACACTTATCTACAGAATGCATATCTGGGGACCTGCGGCACACTGGTAAGTTGTGATTAACTCAAATATCGTTTATTTACAAAATACATGCATAGTGTATACTTTACAAACAAATTGCCGTGAAGCACTATAGTGTTCGGGTTTGGCCTGAAGAAAAGGTGGCAACCCTACGTGGGGAGCGGGGGACTTAAAACATTTTTTGCATTATTATTTTTTATATTTCATTCCTTTTTCAAAAGGAAGTACAAAGTAAACAAGGTAGACATGGGAATGGAAACAAGCCTTTGTCTTTCATTTTTTTTTTATATGTTACTTTAATGTTTTGCTTCTTTTGTTTTGTACTCAACTTCATTGCTATCACAGACCCCTTTCAGACCCCTAATGTCACCTATAGACCCCAATGAAACTGATGAAGCAAAGATCTGCTTCACCTGCTTCTTCTCCTGGCTCTAAGGCCTCATTCACACAGCATAGAGTGGAGCCGTACAGATCTGTGCGGTGTGCATGGCCATAGCAGGCCGTTCCCGGGAAGGACAGGTCCTGTGTGTGATTGTACGCAGCAGCCAGTTCTAACCTATGGGAGGACGCGGGTGTACATTGTCGCATGCTCACCGGAGCTGCACATCCCTGCGGGTATGGGTGTCCGTGCTCGTACAATTACACGTAGCACCTGTCCTTCCCGGGAATGGCCCGATACGGCCTTGCATGTCACATGGATCTGTATGGCCCCACTCTACGCTGTGTGAATGAGGCCTAAGAGCCGGAGAAAGTACACAGTGATTGGAGGAGAGATCAGCGGCTAGAAGCCGGCTGACCTCCCTCCAATCTGTCAGGAGAGACCCGGCGTGCTAGTCCCGGGGGATAGCGGAGCCCGGGGAAGCCATTGTCGGCAGAGGGGGGCACACATTGCACACCATACAAGCAATCTGGCGGCTGTCCAGACGCCAGATTACTTACACATTAACAGCAATCACCTGCTGTTTAAAACAGCACCAAGAATGCGTCTGTGGCAGCAGCCGTGTTCTTGGTATACCCCTTCTAGTGGATGACGTATATTTATGTGAACCCGCTAGAAGCGGTTAAAAGTGATGGATAATGAATTCATAGCGGCTTGATGACATGTCTCCAGAAGGCGAGCCCTTGAGGGCCTGCGCTCACTGGTAGTGGATTTAATAACTGGTTGTCATTCAACCTGGAAGAGGACCGGCTATGATACTGTGACGGACAGCGCTGGAAATATATGTATGTATTTCAGGCAGAACTGCTATCTTTAAAAGTAATTCTAAACTGAAAAGAGGAAGCACTCTTTGGAACATTACAGATGCCGCACATGCTGTGAAAAAGTCCCTAGTGGATGAAACGCGTTGTTCTTTATTGAGGCGTCTAGCTTGCTATATGATAGAAAAGGCTTGTTGCACTCCTTACCGGAAAGTCCCGTAATCAGGGAAGGGTGATCGGAATGACTGCGGATGGTGCCGCCAATTGCACACGATATGAGAAATTTTACCAGCACACCGAGTTCCTTCAAGGATAATCAATCGTGGGTTTATTGAAATCTCATGTCAAAAACACATGAGTTTTCCAATAAACCCACGATTGATTATCCTTGAAGGAACTCGGTGTGCTGGTGACATTTCTCATATAGCCTGCTATATGGACCCGACCAGGCTGGGATCGACATGAGACGGAGTCATCCCACGATTTGTTTGCGGGACATAGATGGCAAGCACTACCGGTGAAAGATTCAGCGCTGAAAATATATCAACTGAATTGGGTGACACGTACCTGGTGTGCACATGCCGCTTATATGATACGTGCAATCTTAGTGAAACGTTGAAGGTTTGCTGATGGATGTTGTTGCTCCCCATAAAACTGCCAGTGTATAATTTATTGGACATCAGTGGCCGGTTGGTTTTGAACTTTATATTACAGTATTTTATGCTTGCTATTTGCACATACAAAGGCAATCAAGCTATTTGGGATATAGTCACACGTGGATACAAATTAAACATGAGCTGCTGAGATATCTATAGCATGCAAAAATAATAAAATATACTTGAATACAAGCAATATTAACGCCATATTCTGTGGAACAGCCGGGCTATATTCATCAAACACAAGTAAACTAACAAACTAATTATATGTATATACATAAACTAGGTCCGCAGGCTATGCAACTTTTTGATATGTATTTATTAATTAATAATGTATTTATTTATTTGTTGGAGTAATACAATTATGTGATGAAATTTACAAAAACATCGAATTTATTTTGCTTTTTTAGGGGAACTTTTTATGAATGATTCTAAACTGGAGTTGGGCTTTAAAGGTGACTGGCAGTCGATGTCATGCTTACTTTGCATTTCTTAAGTATGGTCACAGCTTCACAACTGCCTTATACGCTCACCTCCCAACTCTCATTGGCTAGTATGGCTACTAACTGTAGCTTGAAGACAACCTCTCCACCAGGGGCGTAACTAGAAATCACAGGGCCCCATAGCAAAATTTTGTATGGGGCCCCGTGATTTCTAGTTATACCCCTTGCAGAGCCCACTCGAGATCCCACCTGAGGGTGAACTTGCAGAGCCCACCATATATATATATATATATATATATATATATTGAAATAGGCATTTTATCATAGTCACTTAACCACATCCATTACAGACCTACCCCTTGAGGGGGCATCACCATGGTGCCCTTTATTCACAGTGTACTGATACAGAGAGTGGGACCAATGTCATCACAGCCTAGCCCAAAGAAAAGGTGAAGAGATAAAGGACCCTGCGACATCATGCGACCAACCTGAAGGCATCTTAAAAGAAATAGCAAAATATACAAGCAGGGGAACACAAGGGTAAGTTTTTGGGTGGGGGATGGGTACAGAGCTACAAGCTAGGTATCCAATGAGCTAAATTCAGCCTACTTGCTGGCAACCTCAGTGTTTTATCTAGGAACTGCTGTCTTGTGCCAGTCCATCATACTCTCTTTTGGCTGTAATCTAGTGATCCTGGACCATATCTGATGGTGATGCTGGAGATGTAACAGGAAGTAAGAGGAAATATCTCCTAAGCAATGAAAATGTTCTCACTTTTGTCACTGAAATAGGTTTCCCAATTGGAACATTTACACTCAACTCTTGCTCTGATGGCAACTGTAAAACTTTGGATTCTCTATAATTTTTTTTGTCCAGGTGACAATGGTTGCCAGAACAAATAGAGAGGGTGAATCTCCCCAATGGAGACTCAACAAAAACTTGACAGGAGTTCTGTTGGAACTTCTTGCACAGCCTCACAGAGAAACACAAGCACACAGTCTGATATACATGCTGCTCATGGCTTGGCTAGAACAGGAAGGAAGCCACAGCTTTATTCCCTACCTTATTCACTACAACAGAGAATCTACCATAGATATATAACAGAACTTATAAACACTGACATCTAGTGAGCAAAAATGTATACTGCAGGAGTTGTTGCTAGTAATGTGTATTCTAACAAGTTTTAACACTTCCAAAACAAAAAAAAGTGTTTTTTGGTTACACCTACACTTTAAGGCAGGGGTAGGCAACTGCGGCACGCCAGCTGTGGTGAAGCTACCTATCCCAATGTGCCTGTTCCTCTGGGAACCATGCCTGTAGTTATCTGTGAAGGTTCTTATTCATCATGGTGATGGTATATCTGTAAGAAATAAACCAAAGCAACTGGACTTGCTGTATTTTTGCTTGAAGACATTTCACTGGTCATCCGACCAGCTTCTCAGTTCAGAATGGATTCTGAATCCATTCAAAATTAAAAAAGCTAGTTGGATAACCAGTAAAACGTCTTTAAAAAAATACAGCGAGCCCAGTTGCTTTGATTTATTTCTTACAGACATGCCTGCAGCTGTCTGGATTTTGCAATGCCTCATGGGACTTGTAGTTCCTACAACAGCTGGAGTGCCGAGGTTGCCTTTGCCTGCTTTAAGGATATTGCTGTATTGATCGTTCTTCCTGGGAAATTCTTTCTGTTGGCTTGCATCTATTTCAGAACTGCACCTTGTTATGACAATTGCGCTCTTGTACATGAAGTTTGCCCCGAGCCACCAGGTTCAGTAAATGTTATTGTATTCAATTAAAATCGTCACCTTGGCCTTGGAACACCTCATTACATAACTGCAGATATTGGCTTGATGTGTATTGATGGTGATTGGAAACAAACCACAGGCAGGTTTAACAAGACTGTTAATATTTGCCTCTTTGTTTTCTCCTCTTGCTCACTGATTACCCCGCTGATGGTAAAATGATAAACCTGTGTCTTTATGATGGCCCATTACAAGCTTATCGCACTTCATTTGTGGAAGTAATGAAGCATCATTTCATGAGAACGGCTATGATTACTCTTATGAATACCTTGTTCCAAGGCAACAAAAGCTGTTCAGGAAAATGAGATTTCCCTACGAGGCTTCACGGCCGTGGTTTTCGCACAGAACTCTCTGGTGGCCGTCACTGCAACTTCACTCTATGGCTGTCTGAGCCGCGACATAATACATTTCAAGATGAAGTCCAAAAAAAGTAGAGCGAACCAGTTTCATTGTCACAGGATGGCTCAGATTATGAGGCTAAGTGAAAATCACTCCCCTCATAATTCTCCTTTAAAGGGCCGGTTCACACCATAAACAGTGTGTTCCAGCGCGGTCAGCCTTTAGAACGCACTGTATCGCATTCCGGATGACTTTCTGCATTTAGGGACGTGAGGGGGCATTGAATTCCATGCCCCTCCCGCCCCTGAATGTAGGAAGCTGGCTGCAATGCAATACAGTGTGTTCCAGAGGCTGACCGCTCTGGAACACACTGTGTATGGTGTGAACCGGCCTAAAGGGTATTAGAGAGACAAGGGTTCAAGAAGTGAGAAAAGAGGTTGGGTGTGCTTACACGAGTGGTGGGTTGGAGCAAACAGGAGGGGCTTCAGAGACTGAAGAGGCTGACCACCCTCTGGAACGCACTGTTTATGATGTGAACCGGCCCAACATAATAAAATGCTTCAGTGTTAGAATTAATCAATCTTGCCTTACATGCCCTTTTGGAAATGCTAATTGCTTAGTCCAGAACAATCGCACCCATTGTGGCGTGCACAGTGATGAGGTCAGCCCTCAATTCACCTTGCTGTCTTCTCCTGTCAGCACGATCACTGTTTGCACATGTGCATTGCAGCAGAGTCTAATTGGCTCCTAGTGCTGCCCCTCTCAATCACAGTCTGAGTTCTATTAGGCAGGGGATGATAGGAGGCCAGTATTAAGATTAGGGATGAGCAAAACTGAGAGTGTTTGCTTTGCCAGGGCTTAGAACAAAGAATATAGTGCCATTTTAGCGAAACTTACCATTTTGGCAAAATGGTGTCAATGGTAAAGGCAAAATTAAAAAGAAATTTTGGGCAAAATAACCTTTATTACCTGTAGATCCATTATGTTGCCAGTTTTTTCGACAGGGTGACAACACTGCTTGTTCTGCAGACAACAGTGCTCTGCCTGCACTCAGATGCAGACAGGTTCGGGTGTGCGCATCCTCCCATAGGTATGAACAGGCTGCAATTACACGCAGCCCCTGTCCCTTCCGGGATCGGGTCTTTTTAGGGGACTGCACTCCGTGTGGATGTGCCCGCCTGTCTGAATGAGCCCTTGAGCAGAATTTCCTCTACTTGTTCATCTCAGCTCTTTGGAACCAGTGCTAGCTATGTATGTGTTTTGCTATGACAGGTTCACTTTATCTGGATCAACACTACAAAAAAAAAAAAACAAGCAGCGGCCCTCTAAAGCAATTTATGTGTTTACAATGTAAAACTTTCATCTGGATCTGGTGAATAATACTGACGTTAGGTGGAAGTAAATTGCATTGTGCGCCTATTTCTATACAACGAATAAACTGTAATGAAAAGGTTATGGAAAGCTTTGTCGCCGTGTCACGCTCCCCTTGCGACAGTTTAATATAATGTAATGTTTCTCTTGATGTGTTTAATGACTTAATGTGCTTCTTTTCAACTTTTCAAACGCCACTTTCTCCCTCCACCTTTCTGGGAGAAGAATGTGACGACGCTGTCGGTATTGTTGGCGCAAGGAACAGTTATTAGACATCTAAGCTGCAGAAAAATTTGGTTCGGATATTTCCTTATTTTGGGATTGTGATCTGAAATTCAATGTGATTTGGGTTTCGGATTCGGACGAAATCTGATTTTTTTTCCGTTTCAGATGAGGTTACGAATGTTCGTTGCGACTACCACAGAAAACCATATACAGGGGGTTATTCACAAAGCTAGCCGAAGGATCAGCCATAGATTCAGCTAGCTTCCGGTTGTCGAACCGAAGGGCTGCTGTACGGGCTATTCACAATAGCCCGAACAGCTCCCGAAGGCGGCCGAGAGGGCTCAGCCGAGCCGAAGGCATATGCTTTGGCTTGACGAAGTGACAGCCGAAGCGGGGCGAACGGCCTGCCTGAGCACCTCGCAAATGACAGCTGGGCTGAGCCAGCCGTGATCTCACAGCTGGCTCCACCCAGTTATAATGACAGATCAGCGTTCCCAAATGACTGGTCCTGCCCAGTTGTTGTTGTTAATTGGGCTAGATAAGCCCAATTGTGGGTTTTTTTCTTAATTTTTTTTCTCTTTTTTGTTAAAAATCTTGATTTTTTTTAATATTTAACATTTCTTTTTTTTCAACTTTAAAAAAAAACTTTTTTCATTGATTTCCTTTTCTGGTCGATTTCACGGAGGTACAGAGCAGAATAGAATAACCGAGCCGAATGCGGCATTCGGCTATTCACTCACTGCCGTTTGGCCCCTATGTGAATAGGGGCGAACAGTAGCGAGTGAGCTGCCGTAGCTTCGGCTCAGCCGATCCAGATGTTGGAGTCTAAGTCCTTCTGCACTTCGGCTCAGCCGAACATGCAGAGCATGCTCGGCTGTCCGAAGTGCAGCTGAAGGCAGCAGATGTTCGGCTGAAATCAGCCGTAGTGAATAGCTGAATGTTGTTCGGCTCACTTCACTACGGCTCGGTTATTCACTCGGTTGCCTCCAGCAGCTTAGTGATTAACCCTCACAGATATTAATACTAAAGCTGAATCTCCTAGACCGGAATGGCTTTCGGGAGTCCGAATTTCCAGGATACCATTCAGGAGCTGCAGAAAGCAAAACGGGTCTGGGGGCCATATTAAAGCTGAGGCCTCCATACCCAAATTGCATTCGGGAGCTCTCGAATGCTATTCGGAAATTTGGACTCCATTCGGGTCTTGGAGCCTCAGCTTTAGTATTATGTATATATAAGTAGTATTCTATAATACGAACGAATATTCGTAGCGGCAACATTGTGACCCATAGATACATAAAACTAAACCTGAGGCTCCCGAATGCAATTCGAAAATTCAGATTTGGTCCCATTGGGATGCATTAAACCGAAAAAAACACATCTGATTGGCCAGAAAAATCACATGTCTGATTCAATTTAGTTTTTGAACGAAATTCGGATGGGATCCAAAATTCAGAAACGGAAATTCGGATTCGGACGCATTCAGATGCATTGGGATTCGGAAATTTGGATGTGTCCGCATATCTGAATTTCAGAAAATTCATATGAATCTTTATTCGGAGTGAATGTCTAACAGTTATGTTGGGACATTCTGGATGATAACAGAGTCAGGACGGACTACAGGCTCGCGTCTCGGGCCGCTCGGGGAGCTTCTCCGTTTCACAGGATAATTTGTTACGTTTTGACTTGATGTTCTCCGAGTAGTTTGTCTGAATCAGGTTTTCCCAGAAACAAGATTACCGTATAATTCAATCTGATACTTATGTGTCCTTGTGTTTTCTTCCGTTATATTGTATCTCTTTATTTAACTACTTCAGTTCCACGTTCAGCATGGTGACAAAACGGTGAATCATCCTACTGCTTTGAGAGAACCTTTCACCCTTTCGCGTCCACAGCTATTTTTGCTTTTTTGGGTATGAGATGGATGTTAAAACACACATTTTAGGCCTGAAGATTAGTTAAAACCCACCAGAATATATTTGTGAAAGCAGAGAGCCCGGTGTGCCGCCCCAACAGGGGCATAGAATATGAGATGCATAGCCTCAGTTAATATTAGCATTGTTATATAGGTTAGAATTTATATAGTGTGATTTGCCTAACTATTTTCTCATAGCTAAATTAATGTGTTATCCTATGCTGCCATCTAGTGGCCTTTTGTTGTAACAAACATTTTTTATGTAATTATTCCTCATGTGACGATGCATTTCCCCCTAGTGTAGCCCCACCCTTCTTCCTGTGTGCAGTACTTCCTGTGTCATGGCAAAGCTAGCAGCCACTTGTAACAGGACACACATATAAATTGCACAGTACGGAGGAAAGGCATCATTTTCTGACCGCACAATACTATCACCATTCATCTGCTGTTCCTGTTATCTGCTGTAACCCCTGATGTAAAGAATAAACACCTCTTTTGAATGAATCGGTATTGACGAGTTCAGCTATCTGACGAGGATTGTCCGCAGTGAGTATATCTGCTTATACAGGCCAGGCATAGAGGTCTCAGCAAGGGATATATTTCGCTATCACAACGATCGGAGTCAGAATACCCGGAGAACAAAATGGTGGCAGTTGCAATTTTTTATGCCATGTATTATTTGAGTAACTTTATCAAACCCTAATTTATTGTAAAAAAAAAAACCAAATCGCAGTATATCATACAGATCTATATGAACATTAATCGGCATTTGAGCACTGTTTGATATTGATGTATATAAACACTTATGCACTGTTAGATTTATTGGGCACTTATCAAGTCTCATAAGAGACTTAAGGTATGAGAATAGCGGGAAATCCCGCGATCGTACGAGAATCGTGCAGTGTATGGAAGGCGTGCGACCGTTTCTAATGTACAGTCGCACAACTTTTGTATATCGAGCATGTTGGAAAACCAGCCGAGAATCGTACGATTTTCGGCTGGTTTTTAACATGATCGAGAGATCACTGCCGAACAGGCCGGTGTGCGCACGCGCACACTGCCCGTTCAGCATTGCAGTCATCGGAAGCCCACCCCTCAGGGGGGCGGGCTTGCGATGATATCAAGTACGATCTGCCTGTCTAAGATGGGCAGATCATACGTTTTTAAAATTACTTTACAACCCTCGCAAGACAAAAGGCTTGCGAGGGTTGTAAAGTGTATGGCCACCTTTACACTGTGAACTTTATCACTTTGGATTTAAATTATTTATTGGAGGTTGATTATATTTGTTTTCAGCATTGAGACATACTTTTTGTTTGATATATTGTTAAGAGAGGTTCAGCGCGGTGCATTGCTTTAAGAATTTCACACTACATAGTTGGCACGGCAGCGGACTTTATATAGTTCATTTTGACACTTAGGTGATTGGTATCCATTTAGCGCGGATTAGCTGTTGTAAAAAAATGGTGGCAGTTGCAATTTTTATGCCATGAAGTATTTGAGCAAATTTATCAAACCCTAATTTATTGTAAACAAAATGCATTCAAATTAATTCTGGTGCGTGAATACAATATAATAACACATTTTTTGGTAAAAAAATAAAAGATGAGGCTGTGCCGAGTAAATAGATACCAAATGTGCTGTTACACAGTTGTAAAATATGACACAATGCATAGTCATCGTAAATACCGTGTTTCCCCGAAAGTAATCGCCCCCCCGCACGCACGAGCGGACAGCTGCAGCCAGGTACACATAAGATATCCCCCGAAAATAAGACCTATTGTCTTTTTTCGTGGAAAAAAATATATAAGACAGTGTCTTATTTTCGGGGAAACACGGTAGGAATGTGTAGGGCAAAAAAAATGTTTTCTGACAAAACAAATGAAAACGATAAAACTTTTCCATTCGTTTCATCAAAGAAAATGAATTTTTCTTCTGTTTCGGATTCGGAGGCAACGAGCCTCTGAATCCGAAACCGCACACTGAACATCTAGAACAAGCGGCAGCCAGATCAGCCGCCAGTTCTGCGCTTGTGTGCCGCCATCTTTGACTGGATGTTGGCTGCCACTCATTCGCCATTTCCAGTGTGACATCACACTGGAAATGGCGAACAAGCGGCGGCCGACATGCCCGCCGGCACATTCTGTGCTTGTGCGCCACCATCTTTGAGTGTATCTTGGTATACACCAAGATGGCAGCGCCCATATGTTCGGATGCCGCCATCTTGGTGTATACCAAGATATACTGAAAGATGGCGGCGCACCTGTGGCCGCCGGCACGTTCTGCAAACTAATTTATGTATGCCCAAATATAGTTTTAGTATATTCGGGCATATAATACATTTGTTATTTCAGATTCGGACGAACCGCTGAATCAACTGAATTTCGTGGATTTGCAGGTTTGTCCCAATCCAAATGCACATGTCTAATAGTTAATGTTCATACAATTGTGAATGATATAGTTGATTTTCCTTAAGCCATTTGTTCATTGACATTAGTAGCTGTTTAACATAATGCCATCTTGTGGGCATTTTGGGTATTGCACCATGTTTTCTGTGTTCCCTCCCATTTATGATGTATTTCCCCCTTCTTCAAGAAGTAGTCGTTTAGTGTCATGGCTGCCTAGAAGGACCACGTGTACATGCTTGCTTGGAAACATTATCATCCCTGACCTTCAAATACAGTCTGTTCATTCATCTGCTGTATCCTGCTGCCTGCTGTAACCCTGCTGCAAGCAATAAAGCACTTCAGTGATGAAAAGGTATTTGGTGAGTTCTGCTATCTGATAAGGATTGTCCGCAGTGATTATATCTGCTTTTAAAGGCCAGGCATTGAGGTCTCAGCAAGGGATAAATTGCCAATACAACAATCGGAGTCAGAATACCAAACATGTCAAGCCTTAAAATTGCGTGCACCGACACACTTCTGAAGATACAGCAGGTCACCAGCACACTGGAGAAATTCATCCAAAAGTCGTTATTGATGTATGAACATTTTGTCGCACAGATAGCGGCGTTTCTGGGCTGCACAGGGTCCCTTCATCAGGCTCAATATGACAAAAAACTACAGTGACCAGAATTGGCCATTGGAGATGTTTTAAATGTATTTACCGCTCATCAATTTAGGGTCAGCAGTGATTACTGGTGCTGCAATTATTGCTCTCACTTCAATGCTCATGGCAATATGTAACACGTGTGGTACAATCATCGTTTTCTCACGTAGGAGTGCCTGATACATATTTGCGTTTGTATTTGCATGTACGTGCGAGTGGCGGGCTTCAGTTTTTTGTGCTTTTTTTTTCTTTTTATCTTTTTGTTTTCACTTACCTTTATTGCTATCACATAGAGGGATAACAAGCACCCTATGTGATAGTACAGAGTAAGTAACAGGTCCTCTTTCTATTAGACACCTAATGTCACCTAGGGACCCCAAAGAAGCTGATGAAGCAGACGTCGTGCTTCACCAGCTTCTTCTACGGCCACAGCAGCCAGTCTAAAACTGGAAGGGATGAAATCATTGTCACTTCCGGTTCAGTCAGTGGAGGGGAGATCAGCTTACTGAAAGTGGGCTGATCTATCTCCAATGCAGCCGCCGATACCCACCGTTCCGGTAGAGGAACCCACATGATGGGCAGCAGAGCCCAGTGTACCCGGGGGAGGAGTTGAAGGGGGTGGTCTTGGCACACGAATTGGAAGCATGCAAGTAATCGGGCGGCTCTACAGGCACTACAAATCCCATAATGCATCTGTCTCTGGGAGTGAGAATCTTGTAATGCCTCATGGGATTTATAGATCCACAACAACTGGTCAGCCCACGCATGGTATAACCACTTCAGGACCTTCTCGTTTTATACATTATGCGGTCCAGAAATGGACAAAGTGTTTTTTTTTAAATCAGTTGGGAAGAATTAGAACCCTGTCAAGTTTGTCTGTGAACGTTCTCATTCATCCATGTCATGGTATATCTGCCAAAAATAAATCAAGGCAACTGGACTCGCTGTATTTTTCTTGAAGACGTTTCACTGGTCATCCGACTAGCTTTTCCAATCCAGAATTGAGAAAGCTAGCTGGATGAGCAGCAAAACTTCTTGAGAAAAAAAAATACAGCAAGTCCAGTTGCCTTGATTTATTTTTGACAGATATACCATGACCTGGATGAATGAGAACCTTCACAGACAAACTTGACAGGGTTCTAATTCTTCCCAACTGATTCAAGTTTGTATTATTGCCTGTGCCCCAGCTGGGGCCCTTGTATTTATCTAGCTGACCGTTGTCACCAAGACCAAATTTTGTCACAAAAACAAGAGTTAGGGGTTTGCTTCCAATGGGGACACCTGTTCCACTGACAACTTTAAATGAGGCAAATTCCTCTCACCTTGGGGAGATTTTTTCTCACTTCCTGTTGCATCTCTGGGACAGGAAGTGAAGGAAAATCTCCCCAATGAGACCCAAGCAGCAAAAAAAAACAAAAAAGCATGCAGAGTTTCTAACCACTATAGTTTTGGCTCTAGACACACATTGAAAGTTGAGCATACATCGAAATATTCCCCTGACGAGGCATCCCTCCACTACCAGTGCGCTTTACATTTCCTAAACCGATAAATACATTCAAACTACTGATACATAGACGGCAAAAGTGACAGACGGGGGCGGGGAGAAGCCGGGGAAGAGGCAAAGCGGGAGGTGGGGGGGCAAGTTGCCGCACCATGGGCCTCTGGGTTGTACTTGCCCGCTGGGCTAAAAGTTGCCAGTCAGCCCCTGACTCATGGGCTTTATTGTATTGATCTCCGAAAGGAAGTTGAGATGTTATTAAGAGGAGCACATCCTTTTCAGGTTTGTCGCTGGCCGTCATAAACAAAGTGCGCGTCCTTGCCGTTCTGATTTGTGCGGTGTCACGGCGGCGGGGTTAACATTCTAATTTCACTGTATAAATTGGAAATATTTCAGCTGCTGCCTTCTCCTTCCTGGGGAATGAAAAAGAAAAAAAGTGGTCGCCTGATAAACTGCTCGACTTCCAGAGCCTGCTTGTTGCATTAAATCAGGATTTCAATATGAATAATAAAACCCACAGGAGTCGGCTTTTACTGCATTCCAATCAATTTGAAGTTTATTCGTCTGGAAGGGCTCAAACAGATTTAGCTATTTCTCTCCGTCCCGAAAATTTTATGAGTCAATTCTCCGGGTTAAAATAAATCCGTTTAGTTCGGGGCTTCCTGGGAACGCATTGAAACTCAAAGGAGACGCGTTTACAAGGAAGTTTGGATTGTTCTTTGCTCATGCATCAGTGCCGTGAACAAAACAAAATGAAAAAAAAAATGGGAGAAAAGGCGCCAGATGAGCTCGCAATGGAGCCGCTATACCCACAACTCATGTTTCAGTCACTGGGAGCCGGTGCCAGACCGCAAGCAAATTCAATCTTAACCCTTTTAGCAGTGGTGTCCCGAGGCTGGGTGTCACCCGGTCTCCAGGCCAGGTGACACCCCGCCGTGTCGTCGTAGTGTGCGTGCGTGCGTGATGTCACCTCGCGCTTGCGCGATAACGTCATCGTGCATGCGCTAGATTCTTATGTATTTGATATTTTAGTTCAGTAATACGAGTTTGATATAGACATTGTATAGTGTAATCCGAGATGTATGCCACATCTGCCCGCCTCAGGGTGCTTTCACCTCTGCCTGCCCTGGCTTGGGGTGGATATCTTTGTCCCCTTTTGGGCTCCCAACAGGGGGAGACACTTTTTGCATCTTCTATGGGGACGCCCCTGAGTCCCCCCTTCTTCACAGCATGTGGGGCATGGTCGTTCCTCGGAATGACTGGCTGGGTTGTATCTCCCGGCCCTATCACCATCTCTCCTCTTTGAGTGGCACCCAGCTTCCATGATCTGGGGTGGGAGTGTCCCGCCTACCGGCCGTCCATTGACTGAAGGTCAGGACTCCGTAGGAGGTCAGCTGACCACCTACGTCAGACGCCGCCTCTCTTATGCCCGCACGCGGCCGAGAGTGCCTTTAGTCCTGGTTCACACCTGGGCGTTTTACAACGCGTTCCTACGCGCTGTAAAACGCTCAACATGTGAAAACCAATGATTGCCTATGGGCATGGTTCCCACCTGGGTGTTTTACAGCGCGTTGCCATTGGTATTCCCGAGTGTGGATCGGGGTTAACAAAGCGGTAACCCCGACCCACACTCGGGAATACAGCGTACATGTCTTACCTTGTCCGCGATCCCCGCTGTGTCTTCGGCGGCTGCCAACTTCCGGATTCCGTCCCTTGCGTGCGGACGCGTCGCAGGGGGGCGGAGCCGGCAGGTAGTTTAAAAGTGAAACAAAAAAAAAAAATATTTTTTTTAAACAGAGAAAATAAAGAAAAAAAAAAGTCATACCGCCAGTGAAACGCGAGTTTCACTGAACGAAAAAACGCAGAAAAAATTAGCTGAAAAACGAGCATAAAAAAAACGCTCAGGTGTGAACCCAGCCTTAGTGTTCGGCTGGAGACGGCCCCACACGCACCGGCGGCATTAGGTGTCGGAGACTGTCAGCAGGCCACTCTGAGGCCCCATTCCATCAAGCCTCACTGAAGTTATGCTCCTTTCTTGGGTAAGCAAGGATATTTTGAGGCATCTTGTCTTATTAGTTAAGCGGCAGCTATTGCTTACTTTCTTTACTAAATACCTTGCTGTATTCTCATATACATACATTACTCTATTCCCAGCTATATTCTGGGTATCAAATATAGGATTTAACGTCTATTAATGCCTGGTTGCTATAACCAATAAGGCTCCTTTTTCATACATTTATACACATATGTATGATTTATCTCTGATGGATACATCTTAGACATAAATGTAATACTTCCCACTATTTTGTCATCAGCACTTCATAGGAACAGCCCCTGACTTATAGATCCCATCCTCCTTCCCCCTGGGAACACCTGTGCCCCCCCCCCCCCCCCCCCCCCCCAGGTTCGTTCGGCTCCTGTGTATGTGCATCTGTGGATTTCACACTGAGGGGGTAAGATCATTTGGCACTTCTCGATGTTGATAATCTATTACTTAATATGACTGATGTTTGAGTACTTATACTCTTTCCTTATATGATCTTTAGACCACCTCCTCCTGATGAAGCGCCCTGCGGCGTGAAACGCGTAGAGTGAGCATTGCAAGCACTGCATTACCATTGAGCATTGCAAGTACTCTAATTTGGAACTTAGGAGGTGTGAGGAGGTTCCTTCTGAGTTGTGTGTCTCCTTTTTATATTCTACACGCATTTATTGATGCTTTTAACCTTTGTTATGGATTTAAAATAAATTATATTTTTCATATATATATATATTCTGGCTTGGAGTTTATTGGACTTGTCATTTGGTGCCTAAAAAACCCCCAACTTTTCCTCCTTTGTTATTGTTACTTAACCAGGGGTTGGCACCGAGCCATTTAGGATCTGTGCACCACAACCATTTTTGTCCATTCTCTCTTTAATGTTATGCAATGTGCATTGCTTGTGCTTGTAGTCTCCAGCGAGGAGGCAGGTGACAATGCAGGAAAACAATTATCAGGCAGTTGCCCTCCCATACAGGAAGTGCCCCAACAAGGAACGTCATGGCAGGATCACCATCGTTAAATGATGTTTTTTTTAAATACAAGCTGGGTAAATGCATGCATTTGACCTGCTATCAACTCCTTGCAGTCCCTGTGCATTAGGGCTGGAGTGTGAGAGGGAAGCAACACGAAGGGGCCGATTAGTTGACAAGGAGCATGCTGATAGGAGCAGATCACAGTGCTGCTTCTTCTTTCACTGTCCATTCACAGGCTGGGTGACACGTCCAGGTCATCCTGGGTTGAATGATGCTGGTGGGCATACTGACATCTAGTGGTAGAAAATAAGTACTGCAGATGACAGCTCTAGATTGAAAATGAGCATTGCAGTAGAACCTGCTCTTTTTATCTTATTATTTTAGCTGGAGTTCTGCTTTAATAATGTAATGCCCAAAACCGGACCTCATAAGCTAGATGCGGCTTTGCCAGCGAATTCGAGCGATTATATAGCTGGCGGGAGATTAATGAACGAGGTCCACACCGGCGAATCAAACGGCATTGTATGGAATTCCTAGAAAGTATCACGGTGACACTGTAGCGGTATATGATTCATTTCTTGGTTCAGGGATGAAATTCTATACAATGCGTTCTCTAGCAAATACATTCATTCTAATATAAAAACCGCGTCTACAGAGCTTTTCCACATCTATTACCGAACGTCGGGTCCTCCTTTACCACAATCCTGAATAATTAGACCGGTATGGTCCCGTTCCATGGGGTGAAAGATGATCAGATTACAAGGTTACAGCGGAGTCGTCCTCGGGAAGATAAATGACAATGTTGGCTGATGAACGAGAGAGAGATTCTAGGAGCACGGTGAACCCAAGTGAGTCATTGATCAAACTCAGCATGACTCGCTTACATGAGAAGCTGTCAGTCTGCAGGAAAGGCAAAGCGTGGGATGTCAGCGTCGTGCGTTCAGGAAATTTGTGAATTCGCAGATCCATTTGCAAATGGAATACGGAATGCTGCTTTCTATACCGCAATATAAATGGGAAGCTAAAGTGGATGTGAACTCCAACAGAAGGGAATGTTGTTTGCAAAAGCACCATTATTTTCTTATTTTTTAATAATTTGTTTCTTATTATTTTTTACTTTTTAATCACCTTTTTATTTTTTTATTTAATGATTACATTTTTTTTTAAATATATATTTTTTTAATTTATCAATGTAATTTTTTTTCACCTAACTTTATTGCTCTCACAGAGGAGAAAACAATTCCCTGTGTGATAGCAATTGGAGGTGGCAGGTTCTCTTTATTGACCCTGTCACCTCCAATACAGGAGTTCTAGCAGAGCGCTGTGCTGGAACTCCTGTGACAGGTGAGAGGGGAAGAGCACAGCTCTCCCCTCTCACTGTCTACACAGAGCGGCAGGGTTACCTTTAACCCTGCCGCTCACTGCAGTGAAGAGAGACTCGGCGGCGGAGCCAGAGGAGAGAGGTAAGTGCAGGGGGGAGGGGAGGAGGCTGCAGACTGTTTACATGTGATCTTGGCGACATCGCCGAGATCACATGTAAACGAACAATCGGCTGCCTCACTCTACATTTAGTCCTGCTTGTGCATGTGCTTGTGCAAATGTAGAGAGGGCAACTTGTGGGGAATCCGGGCCTGGGCGTAACTAGAAATCACAGGGCCCCATAGCAAAATTTTGTATGTTCTGATCTCTAGTTACACCTCTTTTAGAGCCCCTGAGATCCCACACACCCCACCCGAGAGTGACCCTGCAGAGCCCACCATAGACTCTCTATGGTAGGGTCTCAGGTGGGCTGGTCACACCCCTGCACACCTCTTACCTGTCAGGCTTCTCCACCACCTCCTCCTCGGTTGCCGGCGGGCCCCGCCCCCTCCATCATCGCCGGGCCCCGTCTCTTCCTATGCTGCCACCGCCGCTGGACCTCCAGCCTCCTCCCTGCAAGTGGCTGGTTGTCACTGACTCAGCAGCGGCTTTGAGGAGGAACGCGCCGCTGCACAGATCACTGACAGGTTGTCAGTGATCTGTACGGCGGCACGTTCCTCCTCACAGCCGCCAGTGTGCTGGTTTTGCCGTTTTTGGGACAATCACTCCTTCTGAAATGCCCATGTACCCATGTAATGCCCATGTACCTTTTATCAAGGGCTTGAGGAAAAACAAGATTTAATGTCAGAGGTCGGAAATTAGATTACGCTCAAAGTGGCACAAAAAAATCCCTATTTAGAGTTTTGAAATTGTGTATGAAATTACATACCCATTCCAGCCTCTCTCTCTGTGTCTCTGTGACAGGAAGTGTCCCTACCGTACCAAAATCCTAAAATCATTTATGCTGCGGCCTGTGCTGCACAAATAGGGCTACAGGAACATCTGTGCTGTTGTTGGTAATGGTGGTTCATGAAGGTTAATCTGCTGGTGTAGGGTTTGACCCGCCTCCCCAACATCAAGTCCTTTTGCACATCATTGTATACACAATATCAGGTTTTCCAGGATCTTCAGGAATAAGCACCCTTTATTCTGTACTCCTGCTGTGGTCCCAGCCCATTCATAAAATGCAGATAGTGATGTGGAATCTACATGGTGTCACTGAGTTGAATGTAGCAGCCGAAAACACTGTGATTGGATGAGGCATGACTTTGACAGGTCAGGACAGATCATTGGCATGGCCTGAACTGGAACATTGATAAACGTCATATGACTCAACAGTGATTGAGAAGAAAGTTTTATCAGTCTGTCGCCCCCCCCCCCCCCATCCCATTTATTCCACTTGGCTGGTAACTGACTCTTGGGCAAAGCAGCAGGTTCACTTTTTTGCAGAGCTCCCCAGAAACTTATATTGGCCTTCTTCCGCTCCCCCACCTCTCTATTCAGACTTCCGGAGTGGAAAAAGAGTCTGGTGTATGCTGAGTCACTGGAACCATAGCTTACACAGGACTATACACAAACCGTCACATGGAGAGCCGTCACATGGAGAGACATCACATGCTCCGCCATCCTCCTTGTGCTGGAAGGAGGAAAATGCTGCTGGGGAGGGGATATTTAAGCAAACCTAAATGGGCAAAGCTCTGGTTTGCTAGGGTATGTCCAGGTGTTACCCATATTTTAACCCCTTCTCGGCCTTTAGCAAAGGCGTATCTACAAGAAATTGCACACCACTGGTTGCCAGAAACTGGGTGGGACGCTGGCCAGAGCGTTCCAGGTTGCTCAGAGCTGGGTGGGGAGATGTGTAAGAGAGAAGGTTGGGGAGAGAAAAAAGTCAACTGTCTCTGTGGGT
>NW_017306406.1:2056742-2070683 GCF_000935625.1 Nanorana parkeri | reverse complement strand
ATCCGGGATATGCCAGCAACATTGTTGCCTTTTATCTAAACAGCTTTTATTACTCCCTGTGACATCATCACCAAGTTTGTAAAATGTTTGCAGGGGTAGCTTATGGGAGGTCGGTTCCTATTGGCTCGTCCCCCAGACCCGCATCTCCCAGGAGCCCTATCTCTGCTCACAGTGTGTGGGCAAGTTCTTTGGACCCAAGGAAGCAGTATTGTTTTGCTCTAGAAGAAATCAAACTATGCATATGGGGAGGGATAGAGAAAGGCGGGGTATAGACTGTAATGATGCGGAAATGCGGCACTCATGTGCCATTTGAAGATTGGTGTGTAATCTTTCATTCATCAGTCGGCATACAGCATGTGTCTGAGACAAAGTTTCTAACCCGTTTCATGCACACTTGCACTTAAAGGAAAACTATGAGGTGAGTGATTTCCACTCATCCTCATAGTTAGAGCTGATGCGTGACCTTGAAACTGTCACTCAATAGATCAGGGAGTGAGCGAACACATACCATCTCTCGTTCACTTCTCGATCATGTCCCTGCAGAGAGAGGTCACTGTCAGTCACCGCTCCCTGCAGGGATTCCCCCTCCCCTCTCCGATCCCCCAGTGCTGAGTGGAGGAACGGACAGGGGAGGGGGCGGGAACAGCTGGCTCTGCCTCTTGATAGGCAGAGCCCACTGTCAATCAGCCAGCTGGGTGGATGAGTATTGTCGGGAT
The DNA here is from genome assembly GCF_000935625.1 of Nanorana parkeri. Classification (NCBI taxonomy): domain Eukaryota; kingdom Metazoa; phylum Chordata; class Amphibia; order Anura; family Dicroglossidae; genus Nanorana; species Nanorana parkeri. Next base: position 2,069,967 of record NW_017306406.1, on the reverse strand, counting down.
CTGTCACGGCTGCGGCGCTCTCAGTAACTGAGATTTGGGTCATGGGAGAAGGTTAGTATATGTCCTTCCGTGATCATAGAGGTGGGGTAAAGGGTGAGTTCTGTAGTCCTGCAGGCAGCGATGACATTGCTGATTAGGATTACACTGCAGCAGGGGCTCTGTGTTGTCAGCTTACACAGTAGACATGTGTGATTCGTTTCATTACGAATCGAAATTCGGACGAAATTTGGGAGATTCGGATGCATCCGAATTCCGAATGACAGCTAAAACGAATCCGAATTTCTCGATTTCCCGAAATTCGTTAGCGGTAGTCCGGTTGAAATTTCGTTTATTGGACGAAATTTCGTTAGCAGCAAAGTGACATTAGAAAAAAAAATGTTTTTTTTTACAGTCTGCAGAAGATGAAAAAAAACATTCGGGCTGAATGTCATTTTGCGGCGAGTTTTTATCAGGTTCGGGTGGTCGTTGTGCGGCGGGACTTTTTTCATTTCGATGGGTCGGCGGGGGTCCTGCATCATGATTGACGCTGGATTCATCGATGGAGCCATTTATTTATTTTTAATTAAAGGAATAGTCAAAAATTGAGTCTTTGTTTTTTTTTCAATTAAAGGATTTTATCTAAAAGTCTGGACTTTTTATTAACTATTTGATTTAACCCTTTAGTGAATGGGTAGGGGTACAAGTACCCCTTACTCATTCACAAGGGGGCAGGGCAGCATCTGGGTGCCCTCTTATTTAAAGGGGTACCCCAATGCAAATAAGCCCCCTTGCCCACAGACCCCCACAACCACCAGGTCAGGGTTGTGAGGAAGAGGCCCTTGTCCCCATCGGCACGTGGACACCCAATGACGAGCGCGTGTGGCCTGGTAAGGTGCAGCGAGGGGGGGGGGCGCTCGATCACCCCCCCCCTTTCCTGCCCTGCCGGGCCAGTGCTCGGATCAAGGGTCTGGTAGGACGGTTAGGGGGGACCCCACATTGTTTCCCCCCATTTTGGGGGGCTGGGGTTCCCCTTATAATTCCTACCAGAACTAAAGGGTCTGGTAGGGATTTTGGGGGGAACCCCACGCACTTTTTGTTTTTGTTTTAACTTGGGGGAGGGTCCCTCCTAACATTCCTACCAGACCTAAAGGGTCTGGTATGAATTGGGGGGGAACCTCACGCTTTTTTTTTTTCATCTTCTGTAGACTGTAAAAAAAAAAAAAATTCTAATGTCACTTTGCTGCGATAGTCCGGTCAAAAAAAAATTTCGACCGGTCTACCGCTAACGAATTTCGTCCGAATCCCGAAACGAATTTAATTGCGGACACGAATCAGAAAAACGAAATATGCAAAATCCGAATCAAAACTAAACACATTTTTTGCTGGTGCACATGTCTATTACACAGTAAGTGAGGAGCTCGCTGGATATTTGGCAGATCAGCAGGGTATTCTTCTGTATGGAAGCATTTTAAAGGGATAAAACATGAAATGAGCATTCATTGCAGAAATATACTAAATGTTTGGGGGGTTTTTTTGCCCGGATATACACTTTTGGGCCCATTCACACAAATCCATCTTGGCAACGCACTCATTATAACGTGCATTTCTGCATTGCACTGTAATTCATTTTGAATGGCACCCCAAAGCACTAACACAACACACTTGTGTTGCACAACACAGCAATGGACAATAATGCATTGCGTTACAAAAAAAGAAGGAAGGCTCACATCCAGTTTTCACCATGTTGGGGTGCATTGGCAGCTCATTCGTTTCATTCGGCTGCCTTCAGGCAACAAACCTTAGCACGCAACATAAAGCACGTTAATGCACGTGTATCAATGTCCTGCAGGATTGTAAATGGGCCCTCAAGGTTTTTAATATTATTAAATGTCGCTGGAATGTCTCTTTTGCAAGAAAAAGGGTTATTAGAAATGAGCGGATCATTATTTTTTCATGTATTAAGTGCCAACTTATCCCACAGCACTGATCAATAAGAGAGCAGACATGCAGGAATTACAATCAAGGGCACAATCAATTTCAGAATTATGGTACATCATTTAAATCACGTAGAAAATGCTGGCAAGAGTTTTCAATCAATCAGAGTCCAAAGTAAGGGATATAAAGTTACAGCCACACTGACTTTTTAAAGCCCAACTCCAGCTCGGGAAAAATATGCCGACAACGCTCCAGTGATGGTGCTCACAGGAGAATGATGTAGGGAATGATGCCATGGCATTATCTGGCTTGGCCAGCCCAGAGTTGGGCTTTAGATAAACCTTTCCTGGAAAATGGAGGCTACCATTGCTGACCTCCATCTGTAAATTGCCTTGCTTTTATGCCAATTGGTGTCAATGAGACATGTAAGCTGCAGAATTCGTGTCTAGGAACCTCAGCTTTAGTAATTTATGTATATACTGAACACAAGTTTTCGTTACGGCCTGTGATTTTTCTGGCCAATCAGATGGCGCCATGTTGCCGTAAAGAAAATTTGTGTTCAGACCCATTCGGATGCATTAAACTGAAAAACGCATCTGATTGGCCAGAAGAGTCACATGTCCGATTCAGCTTAGTTTTTGAACGAAATTCATACGGGAGCCGAAATTCGGAAACGGAAATTCGTATTCGGAAACATTTGGATGCATTGGGATTCGGAAATTCGGATGTGTGCGAATGTCCAAATTTTGGAAAATTTGTCCGAATTCTGATTCGCCTACCTCTACACAGCTTATCCCCCCTTCATTCTATCATGAATGCAGCTGCTAGACTCATTCACCTAACCAACCGCTTAGTGTCTGCAACCTCCCTCTGCCAATCCCTGCACTGGCTTCCATATTAACACTGACTTACAAAGCCATCCACAACTCTGGCCCCGGCTATATCTCCAACCTCGTCTGAAAATATCACCCTAACCGTCCCCTCCGCTTTTTAAAAGACTTCCTGCTTTCCAGCTCACTTGCCAACTCCTCCCATGCTCACCTCCAGGACTTCAGTAGAATCTCTCCCATCCTATGGAACTCTTTACCCCAACTTGTACGTCTATCTCACACTCTGACTGCCTTTGGGCCATCCCTTAAGACTCTTCTCTTCAGGGAAGCCTATCCCACCTCAACCTAACCACTGAACTATCACTTTCTCAGACAATTTATTCCCAACACAGCTACCTACTCATGTATCACTTGCCCTTCCCATTTAGATAGTAAGCCCTCACGGGCAGAGCCCTCCTTACCATCTTGTCTTGAATTGTAATGTCTTCCTTACATTGTAAAGCGCTGCACAAACTGTTGGTGCTATATAAATCCTGTATAATAATAATAATAATAACATGTCTAGTGTCAATTACCTGATACAAGTATGGCAGAAAAGTCAAGAGGAAGTCAAAACTTCATTATACTTGTTCTGTGCAAGGGAATCTAAGAGCCAGAGGGGTTGGTATGACAGCCAGTCAACTAGCATTATGAAATAAGGAGTCAGCAATGGCAGTTTCTATTGTTCTATCAGGAAAGGTTTTCTTTAAATCAGGTGTGGGGAAATTCTGGTCCTCCAGTGGTGCAAATACGAATCCCATTAGGAACTGCAAGACTCTGACAGCCACAGGCATGTCTCCCAGAGGCAGAAGCATGATGCTATTTGCACTTTCACCACAACTGGAGTGCCAGAGCTTGCCTACCCCTGCTTTAAATGAATATGACACATCAAAGTGTTCAGCTCTTACACCTATAACACTTTACAATACCTATAATATGCAGGACTGTCGGAGCATCAATGCCATGCACAGCCCATACCTGTGAAAAGTGTATTAGAAGCTGGTACGGAGCAGGAGTGGTAGCGGTTCAAAGGCTCACCTCCTGTAACATAAGGCACCTATGTTAGCCTTTGGTGTGGTGGCAACCTCTATGGCTTGGACCTGGAACCACATGGATATCAAGGCCCCCAGAGTAGAAGTGAAAGTGTACTCCTGCCAGGGTTTAGGGCCTGACAAAGGAAGCATCCGTTTAAAATTGGAAGCGGTGGGACTATAGAAATCCTGTAGGTATCGTCCCCGCAAAGCTTTTTGTCCTTGAGACTGGAGAACTGGTTGAACAACTCCAGTCACCAGGAGGCACTCTTTGGTCAGCTCTTATATGTTCGTTATCACATACATGTAGGCAAAAGAGAAGGGAGGGGGCCTGTGGGGATCACAGGGGAAGAGATCAATCCTGCTGATATTTCGATAGAAAGGGAATGGTCCACAAACTTTAATGTTGAGTGTCCATGAAAAAGGCAACAATGAAGGTACTTCTATCATGTCCAGCATGGTCCACTTTTGTAGCTTTAGTACATATGTACCCATCCATTAATTCTATCTGTACTAATAACTTACCCCACAGAAAGGGGAATAGTCCACAAACTTTAATGTAGAGTGTTAATTTTAAAAAAATCTATATAAAAGGCAAGCAATGAAGATACCCTCCAGCTCCAGCAAGGTCCACCTAAACAATCCCCAAAATATTCATAGTAAACATGATGCTCCACATGGTAAGTTGCCCCGTCCTTCTCCCACACAGCTGGAGTTTTTTTGGGGGGGGTTTCCGTGTTGGCATTCAAAAGATTAAAAAAAGATGCGAGGGGCATATATATATCTCTGCACAAAGTATAACATGCCACTAGCGCCACAGGGAGTCCCTTCACTTGGATATATTTGTGCTTGAAGATGTAGGCTGTCCCTTCATCAGTCAAGGTGAACGAACAATCTGACAAAGTAAAAACAAACAAAGGGCGCCTTCCCTAGTAAAGTTTGCTTTATTAAACTGAATAAAATGCAAGAAATGTACTCACATTCAAGTAGTAAATGTAAGATCTTCAAATACACAGACACCAATCCACAATCCTTGAAATGAACCAATTGAACATGGCAAAAAAAGGCTGCAGAGTACCACTGAGTCCATCTCACTGCATACCTTGCGTGGGTTAATGCCATTCTGGGGATCACCAATCCATTATTTCTCACTGTACTAATAACGACAAGGTCCACTTTAAACTTTTAACCACAATATATTTTTTTTATTTGAAAGAGAAACATACAACGTAAGGTAAATATCAAATGTCAGTAACAAACATGAAAACACATAAAAACATTGTTAGGGGGAAACAGAAACAAGGATTTCAAATATATAGGAAATCCAAGGAGGTGGCACGATAGCAGACAAGGCCTCAGGGATGTTAATGAAAGAGAGTAATGCGCTGGATAATGTGGGCCATAATTAAACGTGGAATGGAGTAAGAGATAAGAACCCGTGCCCTTAGAGGATGGCAGGAAAAAGAATACAGAGGAGGAGAGATAGAGCTAGAAAGAAACGGGAATCTGGAAGTAGAATAGAGCAATCAAGAAAAAAGAAAGGAGGGAGGGAACAAAGTGTGAGCGGCAGCCCCAAGACAGTTCAATGGGTTGCCAACTGAGCAATTATACACACTCGCATACATAGGTTGAACAAGTTTAAATATAGTGAGGTCTAATTCAGGGAGCTCAGTCATGTGCAAGGTCTACTTTTTTTAGTTTTTGATAGAGTGTTGAGGAGTTAGAACCCCTGTCAGAAGGACGGAATGTGAAAGAAGAATCTAAACTTTTGAGTTATCACCATGACAGGAAGAGAAGAGAACCCTTTGGGGACAGTTGTTCTAGTGGCAACTAAGAGTGGAATTGTGAGATATTTTCTCTCATTTCTGGCCCAGTCTTCACGACAGGAAGTGTAGGAAAATCTCCTCAATAAGACACATGTAGCAAAAAAATAAATTCCCATTCCCTTTGTCCCAAATTCTACTTTTTAGGGCAACTACTTTATGCATTTGTCAGACCAGATCAGGATCAATCAAAAGGAAACTGGGTTTCAAGAGAACATTTGGGGGCCAATGGGGCAGAATGCAGCATAAAACTGAACCTAAACTCCGGTCTTCCCTTCAGTCTTGCACAGTTGTACTGGCTCCTCTCCTGGACTGATATTGCTTCCTCTGATTTCACTGCACACTGTGAGCTTCTCCCAATGTGTATTAGAAGCTGCTGTCAGATAGAGCCCACCTAATTTCCTGGCTGGAGGGGTTCAAACATAATCTAGCTCTTTCCTCCCCAGGCTTACTTTCCCTAGGGCGCCCCTCTTCATCATTGGATTTCAGTTCTTTCAATCATGGAAGCTCAGCATCACTTGTACGCATTAACTAATTCAGTCTACATGCAAAAGAAGCCTGCTTAGGAGCACCCACTCCTACAGACCGACACCTGCCATCAAAGTATGTTGATATTGCATAACTTGATGTGATAGAAGTAGAAGGAGGAGAAGCACAGAGGCCCTGTGATGACATAAATGAACTGCAAATGTTTTATTTATGAAATTCAATAGGATTTTGATGAGAAGTGAAAGGAGGAGCCAGGGAAGACAAAATATAGGCCCATTAGGCTTTCATATTGAAATTAAAATTTCTAAGCTGAGTCCGCTCTCCGTATTTAAATTTGATGGAAACCATAAAAAAACAGAGCGCTGCCTCCATATGTAAAATCTTTTATTTATATGAATCAAAATGGATATATGTACTCACAAGATTAGAATTTCAGCACGCTTAACATAGCCACACTGTCGGTTAATAGAGAGTGACCCTCCCTGACCGAATGCAACAGCAGCCTCCGGTCACATCACACAATCCACCGGCTGCTGTAAGCTTGGTTTATGCATTTCAGGGGCATGCCCCCTTCCTGGTTCTGAGGAAGCAGGCGTGCACAAGCTTACAGCAGCCGGTGGATTGTGTGATGTGACGGGAGGCTGCTGTTGCATTCAGTTGGAGCGGATCACTCCCTTTTAACTGCAGTGTGGCTTTGTTAAGCGTGCTGAAATTCTAATCTTGTGAGTACATATAACCATTTATTTTTTTATTTAAATCAAAGTTTTTACAATTGGAGTCGGTGCTCTGTTTTTTGTTTTCTATGTATGTGACAGGAACCCCTGATCCCTTTATGAGCAGCCCCCCGAGAGTGTGAAGATTGTGAAGAGTCGGGACTGCGAGAGGATTGATGACGGCTACTATTTAGCGTTAAGAGAGACAAGAACTTTTTTTTCCTATTTAAATTTCATGTATGGCTGGAAATGCACCTCTAAGACAGCAGCGGGTGAAATGAGGTTTTCCCCAACAACAAAAAAGTGGTCGCATTGGTAGTACGGAGGACTGTATTTATGCACAACATATTTCACGGTTTGTGCAATTCAAGCCAACAAAATATATTTTTTTCTGTACTTTTCATTTCCGCATTTCTCGTACCCTTCGAGTTTAGAAATCCACTTTTGCCTTTTACAATAATAGACAATTTACAAGACAGTTCCTTCTAACATGGTCCAATCTTTATGCCTTCAATGTGATTACACTCTACTTCAAAACATAATAGAATTCCTCCTCTTATTCCCTCAAGCATGCAAATAAAAATGCATCTCTTCGAAAATGTTATTGGCAGCCTTCTACCGGAGACAAAAAAAAATGCTATTTCACACCATAAAACCTCTTGTCTTAACGGTGTTTTTTAATGCATTATGAAAAAAAAAAAGTATTTTCAATAAAAATAGGGAAGCTGCTTGAGAAACTCTTTAAAGTCGCGCAGCAAAAGCTCGCAATAATAGGAGATTAAAACTTGTGAAAGTTAAAGCTCGATTGCCCAATTGAAATATTACAGGAAATTGCGCCCGTGACGGGTGTACGGCTGGGCCGTGGGTGGAACCCCTTGGGAGGGACAAAAAAGTCCAAGAACGAGGTACAGAATGAAATCTAAAAGCGTCAGGTCCAAGTCCGGGTCGAGGCAGGCAGCTAGGTTCAGAAGCGAGAAGGCAGGCAGAAGGGTCGATTACGGGAGTTCAGGTAAGGGTTCAGGAAGCAACAGGTTCACACACAGGGAGCTGGTGATAACACCATAGAGGTAGAATAACTCAGCAACAAGCCAAGGCTCTGACTGGATTAAATACCCAGGGAAACCCAGGACCACTCCCTGGTTGCCGAGGCAACCAGGAAGACTCCCTAACCAGGAGCTAATGGCTGGGCTGAGGGGGCAGATGGTGTGTGCAGGGGACCTCTCCCAGCCTGGCTAGCACCTGGAAGCGCTAAGTGGCGCCCCCGTGCATGCTCGCGCAGCCTGCATACCATGCGTGTGCACCATGCATCTCGCGCATGCATGCCGGCAGCCCCGGCGCCAGGAGTCCTGCCAGAAGGAGAAGAACCCCCGTGCCCTGCGCCGCCGCTGGCGAGCCTGGTAAGGAACGGCACCCCTGGTTCCCTGACAACACTGCACTGCCACTAATACTGCCAATCCCCGACCAGCATTCATGTCTCATTGGATTGATACACTACCTGCTGAGCCAACCAATGGCTCTGCAATCAGCAATGTGCATGCTTCCTGTCGACCATCTGTCAAGCTTTTATTGCTGTCTCAGTCACCAATGGAAAGATTGACTGCCACGTACTTTGTATGAGTCTAAGATGAACAGGTGGGCCTTCACTTGCTACTCTCATCGGAGCACTTCTGATGGTGGGACAGGAAGTGGAAGGGCAGGGAGCAGCATGAGTGCCAATGGGTAGCGATTCTGAGGATACCGGTGTTGGCGATGCAGGTGACTGGATGCAGCTGGCAGCAGAGAGGTGACCAGCAGTAAGAGATGCCAACATTTCAGTACCTCAGTAGTGGGTGATGCAGTACAGCATCAAGAGACAAGATTATCGTCAGGACCAGCTGAGGTCTGAGCCATGTGGACAGAGCAGTGCCAAATCAGCAGACAGAAGAGGTGGACAAATAACAGGCCAGGGTTGAGAACAGGTGGAGTTCAGCAAAGTCAGAGGGTCAAGTCGGGTCAGACCCAGGAAGCAGAATCAGGAATCGGATACTAAGAATACTAAGATACAGCACACTAGCTGAAGATCTCTAAGTGTTGAGCACGCAATGTGCATACAGCACTTCTTCATCCATGTGCAGGTGCATTAGTACACGCAGTGTTGGCACTGTAGTGCCTAATATGTGCATGTGCCTGCGCTATCATCCATACTAAACGTGTACCAGCTGGTGATCCCTGACATTGACCATTGTCACAGAGAAAGAAAGTGAGGGGAAATCCAATAATTTTAAGTTGTTCCCAGAACACTGAACTGGTGGGCTCTGCCGGCTGAAGTGTGCGGAAGGGTCAACCGAAGCAACGGCTAGATCCTTCAGCTCCTTCGTGAATAACCCTCTACAATGTAAATAAACACACCAGACGTTTGAAATAATCCTTTAATTGAAAACAAAACACAACATAAATCTTTGACAATTCCTTTATTAATAAAAAAAAAAAAATCACAAACATTGATCCAACGTTGTAATCCAGGGTCAATCCCAACGTGCAGCGTTGTCCACCACGACGACGACTCGTAATTTTTTTTTTTTAAAAACACCTAAAGCCTGCTGACCCGACCAAACATGACGAACTCCCACCAAAGAATGAAGAATCTGACAGATGCCGGCAAAATATAAACAATTGGGTGGAGCTAGCACTGACCTCACCGCTAGCTCCACCCAACTGTTTACATTTGTCCGGCAACTGTCAGAGTCTTCCCGCAGGTCCTGGACAAATCAAATCAAATAGGCTGAGTCGGCCGTGATGTTTCCTCCAACACTCCACAGACATGCAGGAAGGTTAATTGGCCCCTGTCTAAAATCAACCCTGTATCTATGCATGTTAGATAGGGACCTTAGATTGTAAGCTCCTTGAGGGCAGGAACTGAAGTGAATGTATTGTGTAAATTGTTGGCGCTATATAAATACCTGTAATGATAATAATATAATCTTACGGAAAGATTATTGTTGAAGTGAATACTCTAACGACAGAGCTTCCTTAAAGGTTAAAGCTTCTTTTTTTATATATATATATTTACAACTAGGAGGCCCACCTTTGTATTAAACTTCTGTTCTTCTTCTTTAAAAGTTTTCAGTTCCTCGTTTTCTAGTGGGTCCCCGCATCGCTCTGCCTCCCGCCTCCTAAGCTAAGCGGCTGCTATGGAGGCACCTGTGCGTGTGCGTGCCCACAGTAGCTGTGTGTATCCATAGACACGTGCAGGCCACACCTCTCCTCTCCGCCCAACTGTTTGATGGCAGAAGGAGCCTATGCCCTCACTATCCTCCGCAACCAGGAAGTTCAGGGAATTGAGGATTGCTTCGGGACCTGCGGGGGTGACATTGACATTGGTGACACGTTAAGTGTGGGGGGAACAAAGGAGAGAAAAAGGTACAGAGAGAGGCAGAGAATGCCCAGACACAGGTAAGTGTCGGAGGGACGAGGGAGAGAAAAAGGTACAGAGAGAGGCAGAGTTTGCCCAGACTTTAAATCTACTTTAAGTCACTGACCTGGAACAATCACCCAGCTAGAGAAATCACAGAACAGCTGATAAATACACATTTGCTTCACACTAGGGGCTCCTCACATAGCGGTGGCGGGTTTCATATCTTGTTTTTGTTTTGTTTTATTCCTTGACTTTCTATGTTAATGCGGTTGATTTGAATTTTACAGGCCATAATTTATATTACCCCGCAACAGAGATTGATTGCGAGATAATACACCAAATCGTTTTATAGTGAGATCACTCATCAAGTTACGATCCCCCTTCTGTCTGACTACGGAGTCAGAACGGCGACGCTGGGGCCCCGAAGAAAAAAAAATTATCATTAAATTTCATCGAACGCACATTACCCCTCACAGTCAGTTCTAACAAATCCATTTAACTTCCCCAATGCGTCGCGCGCCAACACAAACTCTTATCGGCGCCACTGTAAGAGGTGAATTACATAAACACATCATTTACATAAAACTAATATCGCAACAATTAAAAGATGCCTGACTTTGATTCATTTTATTGTAACACCGAGACGGATTTCCATTTCATTTATGTACCTCCGGCAGGAAAAAAGATTTTAAAAAATCACAAAGAGCAATTGCTAACAGGATAAAAAGTAAAACCCATTTATTTGGTTATTTGGGACTGTTTGTAGTGTTTGAATAGCTTTGATGGGGGCGAAAAATCTTATGAAGAACTACAAATATAACAGTATTTTGATTATTATATTTTTACCTTTCAGTGAAAAATATATTTTATTATTCCTAGACGCGCTATAGGCATCATACCTGTTTTACAAACAAAGAAGGTAAGAGCTGAAAAAAACAAAAAAAAAGCAAATAATAGCATACAATTACACAGGAGGTAGCAACGGCATTATTTGAAGTGCAATTTGCCCGCATACCTGTCATTATTTCCGTCATGTTCAATGAAGAATTACTTTGTGGGAAATATTGCTTTAGTTTTATGCTTTTTTTTTTTTCTCTCTACCCTAAACATTGTTTAAAATTCTTTTGATCTGCTTCAAAACAGGAGCAAACGCTGATACAGTATATCTAGCAGAAGCACAAAGAAAAGATGTATTTATGGATTTAAAAAGATGTTTTTAAATAAAATGGTTTTTTTTTAAGTTGGGAGAACAAAGGGACTTGCAAAAGTTGTGCCATTGAGGTTCATATTTATTGCCTCAGTAATACTGTAAATCCACATCAGCCTTAAAGTGACACTAAACTCCGGAGTTAAACCTTAAAAGTGCATTCAAGTACCTTAATGATTAACAAAAATGTATCTTATTTGTGTATCACTCGGCTGTAGATCCTCAAATCATCTCTAAATTGGTGCTGACACTGTCCTTCCTTCTGGAGGGGGGCTGCTTTTGTTCCCCATGATCCCTATGTATGTTGTAAAGTAGTCACCGCTCCAAGCTCGCTCCCGTGATGAACTACAATTTCAGTACAAATTAGTAAACTGAACATGAGATTGTAGTCCATCACAGGAGTGAGCTTGGAGTGGTGACTGACTACTTTACAACACACACAGGGACCATGGGAAGTTAGGCCTCATTCACACACAACGCAAGAGCAAAATTGTATGCCTATTTGTAAATATGTATAGTCACATGTATGCACATATGTATGCGCATATTTTCGTAAAATGTATGCAATCACAGAATGCATACTTTTTCATATAAACGTTATTGTACTGTACATGCGTATCTGCACATAGATATGCGTATATGTGCACACGCGCGTAAAACAAGCTGAAATTCTGAGCCCAGACGCATTTCCGTTCCATTTTGTTTTTGTGCATCATTACACAGCGTAAAAATATGGCTCCATACGCAGCTATGTGTATGGAGCCATTTATTTGCATATGCTGCATATGGGGGAAAACGCTGCACTCATTTATGCACAGTGTTTTATACGGCAGTGTGAATGAGGCCTAAAAGTAGCCCCCCTCCAGAAGGAAGGACAGTGTCCACACCAATTCAGAGATGATTGGAGGATCTACAGCCGAGTGATACACAAATAAGATACATTTTTGTTAATAGTTAGGGTACTTAAATGCATTTTTAGGGTTTAACTCTTGAGGTTAGTGTCACTTTAATTAACCTTCCTATTTTAGCTTTGATCTTTCCCACTATGCGCATAAGGTACGAGCACATCTCTGTTTTGATAATCACTGCAAAACCCTTAGAATTCACATTATGTACTTTACATTATCGCAGGTTTGTTGACAATCTTGCATCACATCATGTACTATGGATCATTTAACCCATTCATATTAGCAGAGGATAATTGTAAATCTATTGTTCAGTGCATTCTATATGTAGTATATAGTACATGTACATATAGAGTGCCTGCAACAATACATTTACTATGATCCTCTGCTAACATGAATGGGTTAAATGATCCATAGTACAGGGCTACATACAGATCATTTAATCCATTCATGTTATTATGTATTGTCTGCACTGTATTAGCAGTATATACTCTATATAGAGTATATACTGCTAATACAGTGCAGACAATACATAATTGCTTAATAAATCCTCCCCCCCAAATCTGCCCTCACTCACTGTGTGACTGTGCCGGAGAGAGCAGGGACGAGTCAGCGGCAGTGCTGGTCCAGTGGGAGGAGCTCCAGGTGGGGTCCTAATTTAGCTCACTTAGAGGTGCCTGCCAGCTAAATTACAACCCCACCTGGAGCTCCTCTCGTCTGACCAGCACGCCGCTGACTCATCCCTGCTCCCCTGCTCCTGACTGGTTGCTGCGGGGGTTTTTTTTTTCTTCTTACTTACCTCGCCGAGCGTCACGTCACGTCACTGCTGCTCCGGTAGGCGGCACTCCCAGCAGGGTCATCTGGCAGTCTCCGGCAACCT
>NW_017306406.1:2011234-2054940 GCF_000935625.1 Nanorana parkeri | reverse complement strand
CCCCCCCAAATCTGCCCTCACTCACTGTGTGACTGTGCCGGAGAGAGCAGGGACGAGTCAGCGGCAGTGCTGGTCCAGTGGGAGGAGCTCCAGGTGGGGTCCTAATTTAGCTCACTTAGAGGTGCCTGCCAGCTAAATTACAACCCCACCTGGAGCTCCTCTCGTCTGACCAGCACGCCGCTGACTCATCCCTGCTCCCCTGCTCCTGACTGGTTGCTGCGGGGGTTTTTTTTTTCTTCTTACTTACCTCGCCGAGCGTCACGTCACGTCACTGCTGCTCCGGTAGGCGGCACTCCCAGCAGGGTCATCTGGCAGTCTCCGGCAACCTAAATTAGGACCGGGAGACTGCCAGATGACCCCGCTCGGAGCGCCGCCCACCGGAGCAGCAGTGACGCGACGCTCGGCGAGGTAAGTAAGAAGAAACCTGACCAGCGTACTCACTTTCCTCAGTGCTCGAGACGCTGACTCGAGTATAAGCCGAGGGGGGCATTTTTCAGCACAAAAAATGGGCTGAAAAACTCGGCTTATACTCGAGTATATACGGTAATTTAGAGAAATGTTCACATCATTTTTGCTTCATTGTGTATGCATGGCAACATACTTGTTGGCCTCCAGGTACTTGCCCAGTGGGTTATGGAGCTTAATCAAAGTTACCCAACAGTTGTCAGGCAAAAAATCGATAGGCATAGAGCTTAAATTGATGGGGATAGATTAAATGGTGTGTACATTGATAGAGAACTGGCTACAGGAACGAGTCGAGAGAGTTTTGATAAATGACTCTTTTTCAAATTGGTCTAAGGTTGAGAGTGATGTACCTCAGGGTTGTGTACTAGGCCCCATACTATTTAACCTGTTTATTAATGATATCGGGGAGGGCGGCAATAGCCATGTTTCTGTGTTTGCTGACGATACTAAAATCGGGAGGGTAATAGACACGGAGTTAGGCATTAGACCATTACAGGAAGAGCTGGATAAAGTAGGGGAGCGGGCAACTATATGGCAGATGAGATTTAATGTCGAAAAATTTTAAGTAATGCACTTTGGGGTTAAAAACAGGCAAGCGGAATACACATTAATGGATGCTCATCTAGTGAAGTCAGAAATGGAAAAAGATTTGGAGGTCATAATTGACCGCAGATTGAATAACAGCACGCAATGCCAGGCGGCGGCAAACAAAGCGAGCAGAGTACTGTCTTGTATTACAAAGGGAATGTACTGTAGAGACAAAGCAATAATTTTGCCACTTTATAGATCACTGGTTCGGCCTCATGTATTTATTTGTATAATAAAAATGAATTCTTAACAGTTATATGTGTAATATATGTTTTTCATGCCTAGATTGACACCTTAAAAGCCCTATTTTCTTCTATTTTTTTTTTTGCTTCAATTATACTAGGGGTGTGGTGTCCTGTTTTCCCTGGTGGCTTAGAACCGTATTTTTGTATTTCCCTATAAATGGTAGCACACTGGCCAACCATGCCCCAACAGACAACAGATATGCAAACACCACCACATGGGCAACCAGCCAAATGAAGCAGAAATGTTTCTAAGATTCAATCTTCTCCAGCGAACCTTGCCTTCTCCTCATGTGAACAAAATCCATGAGCTTTAGTAAAACAAACCTTAAACAATTCACAGTATTGCCAAAAGATTTTCAATACCTCTACCACAATCACAAGTAAATTAGAGCAACTTTGATTGGAAATCAACATATACGTATACAAAGCTTAGACCCCACAGGTCAACTAAACTGTAGGAATCCATGTGTGGCAGGTACCTAGAGATACCTGCACACATGGTCAAATTTGGGCATGTGCAGTCAGTGGAGGCAGGTGAGGCAAGTGAGGCAAAGCCTCACCTAGTGTCATGGAGAAAAAAGCTGTCAGCTTTAAATCTGAAGCTGACAGCTTTTTCTCCATTGAGAATGGCTTGTAACAGGTTACACAGCAGGGAAAGCCTCTCTGCTGTGTAACCTGTCATGGAGGGAGCCCTACCTGTTAATTACAGCCAATTACAGGCTTTTGGCAAGTAAGTTAGGTTACACAGCAGCCGGCTTCCCCACTGCTTGTGTAACCTAACATAGTGAGGCAAGAGCTGTCACAGTCTCTATTCTGTGTATGCGGCTTGAGCTCTGTGGATGGCTTGGACCAATGGCACAGCGCCATCGGTCCAAGCTGTCCAATCAAAAAAAAACACAGAGGACATCAATCTCGATGCCTCACCAGTGACAAACAAGTGAGGGACAGCACAGAAGTTACCGCATGTCACTGGTCAAATGTAGAGCCCCTTGGGAGTCCTAAATCTCAGTGAACACAAATGTGAAAATGATATCTTCAGTTCTTGAAGTTTCCACATTATTGTGTTGCATGACCCATAGTGAGTCACAGGATACAGGAGGTGGATTAAGAAGTGGCTTGGATAAGCTGCGAAACATCTTCACCATCATAGAACAAGTCCAGTTGAATGTGACTAATGACTACAAACTATGTATATACACCATTTTCAATGTTGTGATTCTTCTGATAAGTGATGCGTTGCTTACTTCTTGCCTCTAATAACGTTTTCCTATACAACCAGCAGTGCAAATTAAGTTCAGTTCTGTAATAGCCGAATCAGACATATCCCCTAATAGGCTAAGGCAGCTGTTTCTGTGAGATATTTCATAAAATAAATAAGATGTCTATGTGTTAAAAATAATAATCACGTTGGTTGTTGAGTCAAGCAGAGCATAGGGATGAACTAATATATTTATGTGAACCAGAACTTGAAAATGTCATCCTTTAACTTACCCCCATCCAATCTCAGTCACAGAGTCGGGCAACTATCGTTTTCAAAAGGAGGCCAGCAATGCACTTTTAGATTTAAAACCCTACCCTCGAACCCGACTCATAAACCATTGCAGAAAATAAATGTGACATTTAAAAAATTGCATTTGATTCGGTGTGAGATTTATGGCAATTATAGCCGCAGTTACAAGTGTTATATACTGACAAATCCAAGCAGACAAACCTCAGCTGTGCATGTTATAATATATCAGATTAAAATTACATTTATATCCAATCTACATTGATTGGTTAGTTTGTTAATTCATTAAACCAGACTGCTTCATTACATAGATCGATATTGCTCAACACAAAAAAAAAAATCAATGGCAGAGTAGAGAATTACTGCAGTATTGCACCAGGGCAGATTGCACCTACAGATTTATAGCGAAATGAGGAGAAGATGCAGATGATGCAGTAAATATTTTAATGGGGAAGCCTATTTAAAACATAATCTATATAAGCACACTTTCTTTTTTTTTAGGGGTCTTCTAGCTAGTACAGTGATTCCTGGATTTAGAGCAAGCTGGTTGGATTCCAGCATCACTTTGCCCTTGTGGAGTTCCATAAAGACATGGTGGCCCAGTTTGGTGCATAGGTACCTTGATTATCAGTGATGTGATATACAGTAGTGTTTCGAGCTGCTGAACCTGCCATATCCAAAACTCCCACATCCTATTCTTCCTATGTAGCTAGAGCAGTATCTAAGGACATAAGAATAGTAAATGTCATTAGTGTGCCACTTAAAAAATACAATAAACATTCAACAATGGAGGACTAAGTACAGTGAGCACCATCCCCTTTTCTTTGTCACTGTGATTTGTTGGCTATTTAAAATAGACTAATTCAGGGCAACTTTAAAGGCAGACTTCATTGAGAGTCTCTTTAAATTCAAACCCCCGACATGCTTATACCCGCCTCTCTCACACTCCTCCATTGCTCTGAGAGTCAAACCCTGTGTAGATGTGTACAACTTTTCACTACATAACTTGCAAATGATTGAACAGCATTTGCATCCTTTGTGTCTGAGTGCTCTGGAGCATATTTTTTATTCCATTGTGCATACTCAAGATCTGAGGATAAAAATGGGAATGGCAAGTATCCTTAAAGGCATGGGCTAGTGCAGAGTACGCCAATGGCGGAGAGAATAAAGTCTAGGCAGACAAGGCAGTAAGCATTGGTAGATGTCTGATTGATGAAATATCTATTTCTATAACAGATAACACATTCAGGACAAATCAGGATGTTTAAAATGTGGCTTACACTTTGGGTATAGATGCTCTTCGAAGATAATCAGGTACCAGTGGCTGTCTGTAATAAACTGAATCTCTTGAATTGTTACAAATGGACCAGTAAGCTGCAATATGGTCCATATTTGTTCTTCAGTTTGAATATGCTTTAATTTTACCCTCATCCAACTCCCAAGAGTGTCAAGTATTAGCCATAACCTCCTCAGTCTCCATCTGGGCCCAGAAGCTTGACAATGCTACTCTGGCCGAGAGAGAGGAAACAAGTGAATAAGGGTTATGTCAAAGAAGTGATGCTGGCTCTTTCCTTCTACTGACTAAAAGATGAGGACAATTGGGTTGTTTAAAATCTGACACACTTTAGGTAAAGATGCTCTTTGAAGAGAATCAAGTACCATTGGACATCTGTAATAAACTAAATCTCTTGAATTAGACCAGTAAGCTGCAGTATGTTATGTTTTTGTTTTTGAGTTTGAATATGCTTTACCTTCCTCCGCCTGTCCAGAGTCTCAGGTATCAGGCATGGTCTCAGGCAGGAGACATGTCAGCCTCCATGGGGGCATTGATACTTGACAATTCTGCTCTAATAATGAGAGAATACACGTGAATAAGGGCCATGTCACAGAAGTGATGCAGGTGTGTTGCTGGTAAGAAAACAGAGGGGACACTCTCCTTCGGTGTTGCGTCATTGGTGGAGGTTCCACCCCAGCCATTGGTTTCCTGCTATTCGTTGACAATCTATAGCATTTTGGCCAGCAAAGGAGCCACTCTGTAGAAGCAGGTGTGAACCCCTATCCCTGAGATGTAAGGCTGTACTATTATTATAACTATAGAAGGGTTATTCAGATTCCGTCAAATAAAAATTTTTTGATAGCATGCTTATGCAGACAAATCAAAGATTATGGCTCTCATACCCAAAACTAGCATCCCTAAAGAGATTTTAGAATATATAAAAGAGTACGTTTGATTTGATACATTTTATTGGCCCCCATAGATACATTAAAATCTTCTACATAATAAAATAAACTAGGCAGGCAAGGAATCATACTTACAAATGTTATTACAATGTCAAGGGGCCTGCTTATAAAACAGGTGAAGTCATCCAGCTGTCATTGCTCTTCTTAGTCATCTTTCACCCATTGTATTTCTAAAGGTCTGTGACGTTCAAAGGGTGAAAATTGACCTGTCAACGTCTGACTATGATGTATAGCATGCAAAGTCCCAACAATCTGATAAACAGGATAAGAAGGTCGCTATGTTCTTTCATGATATGTGTACATGATGAAATATGGTCAATAATGTTTCAGCTAAAATGTTCAGGCTTTCCAGTCAGGCAAAAGGCCCCCAGGTTTGGTAAATCCTTATACTGACATTTTTCAAAACAGAAGCGATGTATCTCTACAATAAAACACCCACCTAACCCCTCCTTGAAGCCCACCTGGTTCTATGTCTTTCCAAAAAAGTAATATACTTATCTTTTGAGCTGCAGTCTTCTAGCCAGTGTGGTTACGTTATGGATCCTTCCTCTTCTTCCTCACCGATGGTGAGGGACAGGCCTTCCTCCTGGACGTTGTGGTGTGAGTACTGTAAGCCCAGGCTGAGTGATGATGTGACGTTCAACCAAAAGAGGAAAAGTGGCTGGATGGAGGAAGAAGCTTGGGGCATTGCTGGTATGTGGAGAGGGTAAGTAAAGCTAGGCCCAATTTTTTTTTATATGGGGAGAGGGAGCCAGCTAATCTCTAGTTACAAAATATTGGAGTTCCAATTTAACCTTTTTACTCCAGAGGAACCATAGAAAAATGTCCAGGTTTCAGGAAACTCCAGCTACAAATTTCTATATCTACAGCTCATGGTACATTAGACTCTATATAATAACAAAATGAAAGAAAAAATAATTTATTCTACCCAGAGCATTGACTGCCAAGTCAGATCATTTTTTAACACCCTCCTACTTACTGCAATAAAATAATGAAACCAAACATAATAATACATGGAAAAGAAATGCAGACAATGTGGTCAGTGGTAAAGTGTCACCTTACACTTCTGGTAAGTGGAAAAGGACTATATTACATTGGTGGTCAGTGAAGATGTGGCCCCTTAAGTTGGTAGGCAGTGAAAAAGGGCCCCTTACATGGATGACAAACTGAAAAAAAATTCCTGAAATTGGTGGTCGTTGGAGAAGTTCCCCATTAGTGCTCAGTAGAGAGATTTCCCCTTTACATTTGTAGACAATGCAGACAGGCCCCCTTACATTGGAGATCAGTGGGGAAGAGCTCCCTCTCATTGGTGGTCATTGAACAAGTGATGCCTTACATTGGTGGTCAGGAGGAAAGAGCTCCCTCTTATTGGTGGTCAATGAAAAAGTGGGATTGGTTAAAACTACCTTTTGGGTGGATTTCCCTTTAACTCCTGTCTTGGAGAAACAACAGGAAGGAGACACAAAGTAATGGAAAACCCCCTCTTAGACAAATGCATAAAACAAACACAAGCACAAAACACCATTTATGCACCATTAGGCAGACACTACACTGAAAGCACTTCCTCTATCTTCCTCCTTCACACTATTAAATTGCAAGTGAGTTTCCAAGTGGAACTGTGTAGAAAAATGACATATATTGTACATTGCAGTCTGCCTCCAGCATTAACCACTTGCTGTCCGCGGTGTTAAACCCCCTTCCTGTCCAGGCCATTTTTCAGTATTCAGCGCTGAGGTACTTTGACTGACATTTATTCCGTCATGCAACGCTGTACTGAAATTAATTTTATACCATTTTTTGGCGACAGATAGATCTTTCTTTTTGTGGTATTTAATCACCACTGGGGGTTTTATTTTTTACTATATAATGAAAAAATTTCAGTAAATAAAAAAATAATTAAACCTGTTTTCCCTTTGTTATGTTATAAAACATTTATCAGCACCCAATTTTTTGGTAAAATATAAAAGACGGGGTCATGTCGGGTAAATAGACACTAAACATGTCAAGCTTTAAAATTGCGTGCGCCCGCGAAATCGCAAAAAAATACCATGTCTAAAATTGCCCTGGCCATAGGCGACACTTTAAAAGCTTTTACTGATCATCAGTTTAGTGTCATCATTGATTGATGGCCCTAGAATTATTGCTCTCACACTGACGTTTGCTGCGATATGTAACGTGTGGCGTAATTGTTGTTTTCAAAAAGTGCATCTGACATGTGTTTACTTTTATAAGTGCGTGCACGCAGGGGCAGGAGGACTTAATTTTTTTTGTGTGTTTTATTTATTTTTTATGTGACTTTAATTTTTTTTACACTTACCAATATTGCTATCACATAGGGGGCTAACAAACCCCCTATGGGATAACAAATATACAATGACAGGTCATCTTTATGGAGACATCAGGGGTCTCTAAGACCCCTAATGTCACCTAAAGACCCCCCAAAGAAGCTGATGAAGCCAAGATCTACTTCTCCAGCTTCTTTTCTTGTTATAGCAGCCAAAGAAATTGCCGCTAAAGGCAGAATTGATGTAATACACATCACTTCCACCTTTAGAGATCGGAGGAGAGATCGGCAAGTAGGAGAATGTTGATCTCCCCTCCATGTACAGTCAAGTCCTGGGCCCGCAGGGGGGACAGTGGAGCCTGGGATAACCGGCAGCTGCAGCAAGGGGGGCGCACACAGGGCAGCAGAGGGGGGGGGCACGGCAGCAGAGGGGGGGCACTGTAGAGCCAGCCGAATGCTTGTATGTAACAG
This sequence comes from Nanorana parkeri, assembly GCF_000935625.1. NCBI lineage: Eukaryota > Metazoa > Chordata > Amphibia > Anura > Dicroglossidae > Nanorana > Nanorana parkeri. The sequence goes on along the minus strand of NW_017306406.1, from coordinate 2,047,139 downwards.
CAGGTAACGTCTGTTTACATTCCCAGCAGGATTCTGTTCGTGTGCACCCAGAAAAAAAAAATCATGTACATCCAGCCGTCGGGAAGCGTCCACCCGTGTTTTGACAATGAGTGGATGATGTGACATTTCATTAAAAGGACATTCAGATTAGTTTGCATTCAGCCTCATTGGAATTTGGACATTCATGAAATTTCATCCAAATTTGCATTGGGAATTAATCTAAATTTACATGTCTAATAGACTTTCAGTAAGACGAAAATAAAATAAAGTCTGACTCCAGCTGACACTTACTCATAGCAGAAATGTTTTCTTTAATTGGAAAAAAGGTTTAGGGCCCATTCACCCCCATACATCGCGGTAATGCTTGGTAAAAGGTGTCTGTTACCACACAGCATATACCTTGGTGCAGTATCATTCTGTCTAAATGGCATCCAATGAAAAAATATGGTAAACCCAATGCACCTGCACTGCAGCATACTACAATACATATGCACATCTCATGCGTGTGTACTGTACCAGACAAAACGTTGCATGCCCAATTTTGGCTGTATTGTGGTGCATTGCTGGCGGCCCATTCAAATGAATGGGCGGTCTTAACACGATGCACAAGATAATTTGTTGATAATGCAGCTTCAAAACTTGAATGGGGCCCTTAATTCATGTATATTACTTATAAGCACCCCTACAGTGTTATATGGTTTGCCCTGACCCCAATAATTGTCGCTTTACTGGGCAGCTTAGTAGCTTAGTCTGCAGATAAATGTTGGGAAAAATAAAAGCCTGTGATATAAGAAAAGAAATGCATATGCTGAATATTATCCACATACAGTGACACCATATTTTTCACTATAGTAGGCCTCTTAATTGGAAATTCTGAGTGATATAAGTAAAAAATTGATTCTAGTGAGAAAAATAAACTTGTTTTCCAGCCAAGGCGTTACAATCATGTATAGAGTCAATACACACCGTTCCTACAATCCGTCATTGTTTCTCGATTTACAAGTGAAAGACTCGATTCAAACCCCATCACAACAACTTGTCACCTTCATGCTTCCTACAAGTGAGGCTCTCCACTGAGTATTCAATCACTGTGCTTGGTGAATCTCTGCAACGTCAGTCTTGCTGAAACATCTGTCCTTGGTAGTTATAGAAACCTTAAAAGATAGTTACCAACATCCATCATGTGTAAATACATCAATGTGCCAGACTTGGTAGTGGTCACGGATATATTTAAAATAGGATCAGAGCTCTGAGAAGAAGCATTGAATAAATCACCTTGCATTGTGCACAAGTTCTTAAAATCTTTTAGAGGATCACCTTCATGAAAGACTAAGGGGGTGGCCATTTCTGAGCACCTTCTGAAAATGCTTGTTGAATGGCTTTCACTCTCTGAATTCTACTTCAAGTGCCTGCAACTATATTCAGTTGATTTCTGGAATACCTCTGAAGGACCAAAAATTAATACAATTTCTTACGCAAATTTTGACCACACCATGGATAGTCATTCTCTAGCCAGCCCGCTTTAACATTTGAGCCTCACTATTTACCTTAGCCATGGAAGGGGTGCGATCAATAAATTGGGCGCCAGTCACTTTAAGGACTTTTTCAATGGTTTATTAACCAACAGCAAAACTGGGAAAGAGGGTATAGGGCTTTAGATATCCATAGCAAAAATAGACAAGACTCCAGACTCATCAATCTCTTCAGGCTTCAACAGTGCAGACTTACTTTAGTAGAACAGAGGCATAGGGGATAAGCATGAGCTCTTCCCTGGGAGAGACACCAGACTTTTTTCTGAGGTCCATCCCATCTCCTGGCACCTCCAGCAGTCATACAGCTCTTCTGGTTCTCCCCCCAGATAGTTCCAGACCACACCTGGGTCTACATGTCGCCTCCTCCAGGCTTGAGGCATAGTCAGCTTCTCCAACCTTGTGCATCCCACCCCTAGGCTAAGCATGGGGGGTGGGGGTGGGGAGGACTGAAGACTGATCGGTAACGGTACGGTATGCGAAGGGGATATTACAAATACATTATCATCTTTTAAATTCAGCACCCACAATATGTAACTCACTGTCATCCATTGTATAGAGAGAACCCTCCGTTGGCACACAGACCTCCAAATCACAATAGACGTAGACACATGGTCCCAAATCTGGGAAAGCACGAAAGCATGCTCCAGAAATGCCTTGACCCTTGAGGCCAATTATAAAGTACTTCTTCGATGGTACATAGTGCCCACGCAGGCGGTACACTTTGTGCAGGACAGCGACGGCCTTTGCACTAGGGGGTGTGGTGACAGAGGTACATATTTTCATATGTGGTGGTCGTGCCCAGTTGTAGCCGCCTTTTGGAGGAAGGTCTTCCAGATTATCTCTGTCTTACTGAACAGACATATCTCACCAACACCACAGGAAGCCCTTCTCAACGTTCGACCATTCGGCATCACTGCCATACAATTTATACTAATGTTGCAGATACTGTCAGCGGCCAAGCGTACAATAGCTAGAGCCTGGTTGACAAAAACACTGAGTGTATCAGAAATGAAAAATAAAATAAACTGGGCGTTCTATAACGAAAAACTTTCGGCCCGCATATTGGACTGCATGCCCAAACTCAAACAAATCTGGGACCCCTGGGTCACACACTTCCTACCTCCGTTGTTCGATCAACAACTATTGACGCTTTAATCCAGGTCACAAAAACCGACCCACACTGAATGGGACGCGGTCGCGGGAGCTGGCAGCGCTCTTCCTATCCCCCTCTTCCCCCTCTCCTTCTTTCTCTCTTCTCTCTACTATCCCTATAGTCACATACAGGAACTCTGATCCCGTCTGGGGATCCATGTGAATCTGATGACTACATACAGTTGCCTGACAGGCACATCATACTGTTTCTTTGTATGTAAAACTGTTCCACGGCCAATACAGGTGACGATGCTCCATACGCTTGTATGTTACCATTGTATATGTATGTAACCCTATATGCACCGATGTTATATTTTTTCTTTTGTTAAAAAACTTAAAAACTAATAAAAGACTTTGAAAAGTAAAAAACAATAACCAAGCACAGAATGACTCACCCTTCCTGCTTATATACCTGTTGGCAAAGAGGGGATGTCATTTCCAGGGGCGGCCCACTTCCTTGGAGGGGCATGCAATGTCCCTTTAAGAGGCGGTTCGGTGCTCATATGTACCTCTTCCTGTACAGCTCTGGACGATGGAACAAGCGGACACCACACACAGCAGCCGTTGGGCTTGGTGCTGCACAAGGAGACCACCCGACGGCCCTCACATGATATTATGGTCATAATGATGATGATCATGAGCATCATCATGATAATAATAATTATCATCATCATCAATGATAGTTGTAGTATTAACATAATTAAGTATACTATAAATTAAGTTGTGTTTTTGTTTTAAATACCTGTCCCCAGTAAAACAGAACACAGTGGAACGCTGTCACCTTACAAGCAAACCAAAGCAACGTGAAAATAATTTGAAATACATAGTTGTCAAAACCACAGAATTTTTTTTAGGCAGCCTGGAAGCCGAGATTTTACAAACTGAACATTTCTTGCTCATAGCTGTAATAAAGCTCTTTGGTACAGAAGATCAAGGGCTGTTCTCGAAGATCTGACCAAAAGGCTTGAGCAGGATTCACCCATCCATCTCCATAATTTAGCGAATGCTTTGGTCTAATTTATATTATTAAACATCATTACAGCAGTGCCTGGCAAAGGTAGCCTGAGACGATTTTAAAAGCTGCTCTATTTTCCTGAATAAAAAAACACGTATAACAAAAGGCAGAGTAGTGAAATAATTCCGAGGCCCTGATTATAAAGGAAAAAAAAAAAACATTTCTTTTTTTTTCTTCTATTAAAAATGTTGGTTTCATTCTTTTTTCTAGGTTATAAGACAATACAGCACATGTTGTTATATATATTGTTTCACATTAAAGGTAACCTAACATCAGAAAGTAAGTATGTTCTGTAACAGGGAACATCTAGAAGTGTTAATTGGGCCTAAGAAAATCTACCTTTTGTCCTGAATTCCTGAAAAATATCAGTCCACTTCCTGGTATGTGAGGGTACCTAGGCACTTCTATGTCTATCTGGTTGTTGTACAGGGGCAATGAGGGCATGCTGGGACTTCTATGTCTACAGCCTCATAGCTGTACATCTGCAGTGTGAGATCTAAGACACTGCAGCCTCTGACTGTTAGCCTCAGGAGATTTGGAATGGGATTTGCTGATGCCACTAATGTGCTGCTCAATGTTCTCCATGCTGGAGGCTCTGACATGAGGAAGCAAAGCCTGCCTCTACCAAGATGGCCTCCTTTACACAGAGACACAGTGCAGAACAAGGCATGGTAAGTCATTAAGTGGTAAAGATCAGATGCAGGGAGACCACAAGCAATATTGGTGACCAGTAATAATTAGATTTCCCCATCAGAGTGGCCCCTTAAATTGGTTCTCCCCAACAGTGTGCCCACTTACTTTTGTAATTAATGTAGGGGACACTCTGATGGGGACAACTAATAAAAAGGGGGCTGAAATAAGGTGGGACTCCTTAAGGAAAGTCTCCTTAAAGGTACAGAAACACACAAGGGATCCCGCACATCCAATTGGCAGCTGAGAAACCCCATGCGTCGCTGCATCAAATCGGTAAAGCAAAACAAACGACAAACGCACTCAACAATTTGTTACCAGTTATAAGAGGTGCCTTGGCGCGGCAGTGCGGCTTACACATCCTTTGCAGAAGACGTGTATCCAAACCTCTGTCATTGTCCTTCCCGCACTATAAGAGGTGCCTTGGCGCGGCAGTGCGGCTTACACATCCTTTGCAGAAGACGTGGACAATGAGGACAATGAGGTGGACCACTAAGGACAATGACAAACCTCTGTCATTGTCCTTAGTGGTGAGACAAGTTGTTTTACATGCTGGTTTGTGAGTGTGCCATGATGCCTTTCTACTGTTCTACTGTTCAAAGCCCATTTCGTGTGCACCTTACTGTATAACTGGTAACAAATTGTTGAGTGCGTTTGTCGTTTGTTTTGCTTTACCGATTTGGTGCAGCGACGCATGGGGTTTCTCAGCTGCCAATGGGATGTGCGGGATCCCTTGTGTGTTTCTGTACCTTTAAGGAGGTGGGGCGTCCTCCTGACAGGCCTGCACCCAATTTGATATCTTCTGCCCCCATGTGCTCCAAGATGGAGACTCTCATAGTTTAGAGTTAGGACCGCACTATAAGAGGTGCCTTGGCGTGGCAGTGCGGCTTACACATCCTTTGCAGAAGACGTGTATCCAAACCTGTGTCATTGTCCTTAGTGGTGAGACAAGTTGTTTTACATGCTGGTTTGTGAGTGTGCCATGATGCCTTTCTACTGTTCTACTGTTCAAAGCCCATTTCGTGTGCACCTTACTGTATAACTGGTAACAAATTGTTGAGTGCGTTTGTCGTTTGTTTTGCTTTACAGATTTTGGAAAAGGACACAATTTTATGTAGATTCACCTCTGGTTTCCAGATGGTGACAACAGCGGACCATGCCTGTGTAATGTATTCTAACAGCTGCTGGTAGTCCCTGTCAAAAGCCCATGTGACAGGGTGACAACACAGGAGCACAACTGGTAAACAGGAACAGAGCGTTGTTGTCGCCCTATAACAGGAAGTGCCTGCGTAAGAACCTTTGTGGTAGGATCACACACATCACATGGAAAGAGAATTTTTAGATACAACCCTGCAGCATTAAAAAAAAATTGAAAACGGCTTTTGATATGGCATGAACATAATAAAAGCTTACCTGGGATTATAGTGATTAGGTTTACTACTACTTTAAGGTTAAACTGACTTTAGCACAGCTTTAGCGTCTGGGAACCATATTATTAGTAGCTCGCTGATTGCTTTCACTCGTTGCCTGGAATTGCTCTTTCAGGAACACTTGATGATGTAGAACTGACCTTAATGAACACGATGGACAAACCTAACATAGACTCTGGTGTAATGCCCCCTTTAAAGGTCCAAGCCTCCCTCTCATTAGTACTATTGACTTCTTCTAAATTAAACCAGAAAAACTGAGATGAAAGTTTCATTTTTTTTTAAAAGAGAAGAAAGTAAAGCTGAAACGCAAATAACACGGCCCCAAATCCTTCCTATCAGCATCCTGCAGTTCCGGGTATATTTATAGGGTAAAAAAAAAAGATTATAATGATAATTATAGGAGGAGAATGCAATCAGAATGGATAATGACAGAGTTTATAAAAATATCTTTCTGTATGAGAAGAATACAAAGGACATAATTCCCGGGCACAAAATAGAAGTCTTTATTTTACATTTTAAGCCGTTTTTCGACATTGTTTTTCAAGCCAGTTGCCGGCGCGGATGATGAATTTAGCTCATTTGATGCCTTTGTTGAAGCGGACCTGGCATGCAAATGCAATGTCGGCTTTTTTTTTTTGTATCTCCTCCACCCCCCCAATAGAGCTGAACTCCAGGTAGATATGAAAGATAGAAATGAATGCAGCTCTATATTCAGTAATACATCACTAGATGTATTAATTTCTTTATTTATTTCAAGCAGCGCAAGGATTGTACCTGATTTGACCCGGTATCAGACTCTTGCAGTCCCTGTACAGAAAAGCTCACCATGAGGGTGGATGTAGCAGCCCAAGGAGCCAATCAGTTGTTCTGCAGTGCTCTATATGCTAACAAGGAACATTTTGATAGGGGTAGAGAGCAGAGGGACAGAGAGGTGAGCTCATCAGTCTGCTGTTTTTACTCTCTCTGTTTTGTCACAGGCCGGAGGGTGGGACAAAACCTGCAAGTGGTTTTTCACTACAGAAGAGAAAAATTAAGTCTCTTGTCCTAAGCATGGCTGTGTGCAGGGCTGTCCCGACAATGAGTCTGCAGGACCTCTGACCGCATCTCATTGGCTCACATGCACACCACCCCATGCTGCCCCCTTTCAGGCCACAGTGTCCCAGGTTGCTAAGAGCTCTTGGCATCCTGTGGCTTTGGCTGCTCTGTCTTGCTTCCCACCCAGATGTTATGGGTTGCTAGGGAGCTGAGTGGGATGCTTTGGCTGGAGTTTCGCCAAGCTCCAGGCAACCAGTGATATCGGTGAGTGGGACCAGACACAGAGCCGCTGACAGGCACAGCCTTATAGGAGAACTATGAGGTGAGATCTTTTCACTCACCTCATAGTTCTAGCCGACCTGTGACTATGAGACTGTCACAGGTCGGCTCAGTAGATCGGGAGGTGAGCGAACACATACCGGCCTTCGCTCACCCCTCGATCCTGTCACGGCTCTCTGACATGACAGGGGAGGGGCTGGATTCCCCCCTCCCCGCTCCGATCCAACAGCGCTGACTGGCGGAACGGACGGGGGATGGGGCGGGTACAGCTGGCTCTGCCTCTAGGTGGGCAGAGCCATCTGTCAGTCACGCAGCTGGGCAGATCCAGACATAATTGTCGGGATCCACTTCAGCTGCGGCGTCTTAGTATACCGCGAGCAACAGCTCGCGGTATACTGCGGCGTCTCAGTATACCGTGAGCTACAGCTCGTGGTATACTGAGCCTAGGGTGACGGGAGGGCGCTAGTTTGTGTCCTCCTGTTACCCTAAGGAGAACTATGGGGAAAAGCCTTAACCCCATAGTTCTCCTTTAACACAGTGAGTGATACACAAATAAGATACATTTTTGTTAATAGTTCGGGTACTTAAATGCATTTTTAAGATTTCACTCCTGAGTTTAGTGTCACTTTAAGAGTTTTCCTTTCCCCAAGATCTTAGCAAAAATCGGAAGATTTCATCAAAAATGTCATCATCTTAGCAAAATGCATTGCAGTCAACTGAAAAGGTGTTTTTGGTGTTTTTTAACTGAGTAATTCTGAAGGATACAGGAGCTTGTTTCACATGTTCTAGACCTGTTCTAGACTCGTGAGAAAATACCTTCTCACGAGCCTCGTTTATTTTAGTTCAAGACAGAGAGTAAAATAAAATAAAAAATGTAAAGCAACAAAAAAATGTAAAGTGACAGGACACAAATAACAATCTAATCACACAAAACACACACAAATATAAAAACATTGAATGAAAAAAACTAAACTACCCTAAATACATGCTAAAAAAATACAGACAACCTCTACATAAATTAAAAAAAAAATTCAAGTAGTTTTCCCTTCTGCATCTCACTGTGAGAGTTTCTTCCTTGGTAAAATCATACCCGAAAAAGTCATTTCAGGGTGAAATCAATTTTTCCAAAATCCCTCCTTTCACCCCTATCTGAGAAATTCCCCTCCGGTACGCTGAAGAAACCAAACTTTGACTTGCTACAAGAGGCTCCACCTGCTACTGAAATAGGACTTTTGAGGAGACCGACCCTTCAACTTTTTTTTATCTGCTTTTTAATCACAGCCCTCTTAATGAGCAATTAGAGCTAATGTCTGAGAAGCTGTATGGTTCCATCCCCTCTAGCTGTGTTCCCGTACAGCTATTACAACGGCCCACTCCAACGAGCCTGTTAAACGTCGGGTGACCGACAAGCATCCATAATTCAAGACATTATTTTTAGTTCTCGGCATTAAAACGAAGCCTATGAGACTTGGTTGGGAAAAATAATGAGAAGGAACCAGAAATATCTGCTTGACAACCTTCTTTTAAGTCAAAGTTAGTGTGGATTGTAGGAGGATGATATGTGCCAGGTAGGTTTCAGGAGCAACAAGATGGTTGGGGAGTGATTTTAATGCTGAAGCCAAGTTTTATTTCGGGAGATGTGCCAGGTCTCTTAGAAAGAATTCTGTTCACTGTTGTTCTGGCAAAAAGGCGACAGCTTAGCACTCTTCCCATCTTTAGGAGTGACAGCTCTCTTGATTATTCCGATAGAGAGCTGCAGAAGGCAGTATACATTCAATGCCAGGGATCCCTAGGGTCTATTTTGGCCTCGATAAAACGGTTCGCTTTGAGAATCCTGAGTGTTTCCTGGCACGCGATGCCTTGTAATTAATTTAGTGATCTGGGCTTCATTTAAGTAAATCATATTAGGCAGATTATATATTTTATTCTGTATTTCTCATAATAATTCTGTCCTCAAAATGTTAGTGTCCAAAGACGTATGCTTGAATTATGTGCATGGTAAATTTATGTTAAAGGAGAACTATGAGGTGAGTGATTTTCACTCAACCTCATAGTTTGAGCCGATGTGTGACAATGAAACTGTCACACGTCGGCTCAATAGATCGGGAAGTGAGCGAACACATACCGTCGCTCACTTCTCGATCATCTCCCTGCAGAGAGCCGTGACTGTCACTCACGGCTCCCTGCAGGGATTCCCCCCTTCCTGCTCCGATCCTCCAGCGCTGACTGGTGGAACGGACGAGGGAGGGGCGGGTACAGCTGGCTCTGCCTCTAGATAAGCAGAGCCAGCTGTCAATCACACAGCTGGGTGGATCTCGACAGTAATGTCTGGATCTGTCCCGGCTGCGGCGTCTCAGTATACCGCGAGCTGTAGCTCGTGATATACTGAGCTTTGGGTCATAGGAAGACGCTAGTTTATGTCCTCCTGTGACCCTTAGGAGAACTGTGGGAAAAAGCACTGACCCCATAGCTCTCCTTTAAACAATATATATAACACCTCTTTTGCAGAGATTTAGGAAACAATGTAATACATGGTGTGGGGGCCCTTTGTCACCGGTGGGTAGGCTCAATCTTATTAAAATTATTTTGGCAGCTCAGCTTGCTTATATACTGCATAATTCTCCATATTGGATGACTCAGAATGTATATAGGAGGATAAATGCATTGTTTAGAGATCTGATTTGGAGATAGAAGCAATCGCGTATCAAGTTGGAGATTCTATAGTATCCGAGGGGGAAAGTGGGTATGGTGTTACCTAACCCATGGATATCTTTTTTAGCCTCACAATCGAGCCATCTGTTGGGTGGTAGCAATCAGGGAAAAGCTCCGGGGCTTATTCTCTTATAAAAAACTTGTTTCAAGCAAAAGATCCCCTATTGGCCCCAGAGACAACTTTATATTTGAAGGAATTTCCATCTTTGCCCACTATAAGACCAGGGCCGGATTCCTCACAAGGCCACTGAGGCCAGGCCTCAGGGCGACAGAGGGTGCAGGGGCGGTGCCGCAGCAGCATTAGGGGGATGCAAAAATCCAGACGTCCCGACCGGCGACCAGTAATGTCCACAAGCATCAGAATACTTGAATGAAAGGTATTTCATTCCTTGCTGGGTATACCTGCATATATTTACAGTTATTGTATAAAAAAACAGTGCACAAATACACTAGGTATGTCTTCAATAAAACAATAATATCCAAATCACAAGTAACCTAAAAAATATTGTTCAATTACAATGATTTACATTAACAAATAAGTTCATATTTTCATAATTGATTAGTTAGCCTATTATTATTTTCAATTAATCAGATAAAAAAATAATTCTTAATTTAAAATAAAATATGCGGTGACTCCAGACATGTGTAGCGAAATAGTAATTTTTCTATGTAGGTGCACCCGAATTGTGTTTCCGTTAGTATACGTGTGTTTACAGGGTTGGGGGACTTTCAGTTTTTTTGGGGGGGAATTTTTAATTTAATTTAATTTTTTACATTTTAGTTTTGTTATCTCATTGCTATCACATGGGGGCGCATTGAAAAACCCGACCCTGGGGCAGCAGAGGGAGTAAATCCGGGCCTGTATAAGACTGATTGGTAAAGTATGGAAATCAACTAAAGGCCTGTTGAATATTCCTAAGTTTACAACATATACCCCCATATGGGAAAATAGAGAAATATCCGAAGTGGCTAAACTGCAAGGTTTTGGAGTATGGAAAAGAGCAGGGTTTTAACATTAGCACAATTTTATGACAAAGGTACGATGAGAACATTTCAGTCTCTACATACTGAATTTTTGCTGCCGAACTCTGTGTTACAAATATCTTCAATTGAGGCATGCGCTTAGACAACACATCCCGGTATTAGTGATGTTTATTTTGGCTCACGTTTAGTTATGGATAAACTATTTAAAGCAACTGTGACAAGGGGGGTGATTTCAAGACTATATTCTGATCTTCTCCCAGAGGTGTTAGGTAAACTGCTCCTGAAATGCAGAGAAGGCTGGGAGGTAGATTTTGGCCCAATAGAAGATAGTATATGGGAGGAGGTGCTGCGAACAATCAAGCTGGTGTCACCATCTGCCTCCCATAGGATAACACAATTCTATATCGTCAATAAGACACATAGGACCCCGGAGTTTCTGTTTAAAATTAGACTAAGAGAAAACTCTAAGTGCCCAAAATGTGGTATTGAACCAGGGTTCTTGATACATTTCTTGTGGAGGTGTCCGAAATCAAAGCGTTATTGGCATGAAATATTGGATGAAATATATGTAATCTATGGGGCTCGGATTATTGATAACCCTTTGACGTGTATATTGGGTGTCCATGAATCTTTAAACATAGAGTATTATAAGAAGCTGGCCATTACAAGAGCTGTGTTTGTGGCTCGTCGACTTATTGCATGTAAATGGATGTCGGTAGTGACACCTACTCATGGGAAGTGGAGAAAAGAACTTGAAAGAGTGGTTGCATTTGAGAAAATAATGTCAAGACATCGCGGCATTTTAGGTAAGTACTGGAGAATGTGGGGAAAGTGGAATGCATATAGTGCCAATGTATGTGTATGATGTGGGAACTTTACTGCAAGTAGAATACTATGTATAAGAAAAGAGCGTGATCAACTGTATTTAACTCGTATGTGAATCTTTTCCTTTTGTTCCTTATAATCATCATATTGAATATTTCCTGTTTTGTTGGTTTGTTGTTGGTCTGTTTTTTCTTTTTTGGTTACTCAGTACTTGGTTTGGGCCCCTTTTGCAGCACTTACTGCAATTACTTTTGCACGATATTCTAATTATTCGAGGTTCACCTGTATATATATATATATATATGTATGTATTATTATTATTATTTTTTTTTCAGTCTACATTTAAAGTATATTATTGGGCCTTCTAGTGAGGGTTTTTGAATGTTTCCTGGGCACATTAGCCAAAGCAGTGTGTGTGATGTGATCCAAAAATACACCCTGTCAAGATTCACAGATAGTAATCATTGTAACCCATGAGTAATTGAATGACAAAATTATTCTACACTGGATCCTACTCTGAGTTTTCTTGGGCATTTGGACTGCCTGATCGTACCATCAGCTTGGTAGGTTGTCAATATTCAAAAAACCAAGAAATACCTCTAAGCTAATTTGTTGCCCATCCAAGAGCGCTGTTTATATGTTTTTTCTGTTTGGTAGGTTGTCATACTATCTATACAGACTAGTCTCAGGAGGTATGTTCAAATATTTAAATTGGTGGTTGAGACAGAACAGCAAGGGCACCGTGCTGTCACTCACTGCTGAAAGTTATCAGCTCCCTGGGTTTCTGGCAGGATCAACAGATATTGTTTATACTTGCTGCGTTTTTAAAGAGGCAATGTATGGGGAATGTATTGAAGAGATGTACAAAAAATGTTTTTGTTTTTTTGTTACCTTTATATGCACTTTAATTATTTTACGGCATGATATTTACAGTAGACATCCCATACGGGAAATGTGTCAATGCCAGCTGCAAATGAGGAATGGAATGTTTTCATTGAAAATTCATACACTGATCAATTTTGCATTGATATTCTTTGCAAAAGACAAAAACGCCACACCGGGAAAACAATACACCCTTCTGAAAAGAAGAGAAGGAAACCGCCATTGTAAAACTGATTGCTAAAAGTAATCTCAGGTAGATGCATTGTTAATGTCAAAAGTGCATTTGCAGCCCTTCCCCAACGCAATATGATAATTACCATTCCTTTCAGTAAATCAAAAATCACGCCATTTTCATTTGTATCGAACAGCGCTTGTTGTGCCCACAGGGAACAAATAACATTTGTAAATCAGCCAGGTTTTTTCTGTATACTATTGAAGGCCCCGCTCGCTACATAATGGCATTTTCCTTACATAACATCTGCATTTACTAATGCGCTCGTCCGTAATAGGCCGGCCTGAATTACTTACTTTACGATACTATGCTATTTGTTCCCCCTGTGATGGACATGGAAATCTCCCAGCGTTTCATATATCACAAGAAAGGTTTGCACCCTGCCACAATATGACGACACCTCTGAGATTTTGTTATAAAAAAGCTATTCAAAATGCAAATTGCAGTTGATCAATATTCAGCTTTTAAGTGCAAGTTGAAGAGACCCGTTATTTTTATTTTTTTGCTTTTCCTCGATTGACGCTTTTGATTAATTTAACGATACCATTTGCAGAGGGAAAAATGTTTTTGGTAAATGATTGTGACAGTCATTATTAGAGGCAAACTATAGTGAGGTTTCAGTAAGAACACATACTTGCAGTGAGAGAGAGCAGCAGTAGTAATACAGGAGTCACAAATGGCATATTTTTGCGACTCTGTATGGACCGAAGTTTGTGGAAACCTGACCATCATACCTATGTAAGCTTTTTGGATATACTTATTGGATATATATTTATTGGATATATTAATGCCCACGTATTTTTGGAAAATACGTGCGCATTAAAATTGGGTTGCCCCCCCATTTGTGTCCACTCTTCTAAGAAGGATTTGTAGTGTGTATGTGGGAATCTGTGCACATTCAACCAAAAGAAAATTTTTGAGGTCAGGTACTGGTGTAGGAGGAGAAGACCTGGCTTGCAAACAGACTCCGTAGGACATGAGCGAAGGGGAGAACAGAGGAGTCAGCGCTGGATCGGAGACCCGTACCAGCGCTGGAGGGACAGCTAAAAACTACAGGAAAGAAGAACAAGATCGGATTAAGAGGCATCATTTAAGGTAAGTCCCTATAGCAGGATTGGGAAGGGGGGAAAAAAGTTTGCCTTTAATGTCACTTTAACTCTTCTGACTCTGGAGCCTCTCAACAGTAGCCAGCGGAAGCAATTAATAACCTTAACCAACCCCCTCAAAAAAAGAGACAATGTGTCTAGGTGGATCAATCACATTTTTCGATATTTTTTCTCTTAAGGTAGGTGCTCTTCTAGAAATAATTCTAGGTTGAGGGGGGATTAAGGTGCTAAGTGTTTTGTCTCTTTTCAGGATGTCCCAGTGTTTTTTAATAATACCTTCCAGATCACGATGTTGTGCTGAGTAATCTGTTATAAAAGATATTGGGAAAACGTCAGTTTTCTTATTAGGACCCTGATGTATAAGGGCTCCTCTATCTAGCTTCCCAACCTTATCCCTTATTAAGTGCAAGTCGTTTCTCCTGTAACCCTTTTCTACGAACCTATCAACTAAGACCTGGGATTGTGCATGAAAATCTATCTGGTCAGTGCAATTCCTCCTAATTCGTAGAAACTGTCCCTTAGGAATGGCTCTCAGCCAATGTGAATGGTGGCAACTCTGAATAGGGATATATCCATTTTTATCAGTTGGTTTAAAATGAGTTTTAGTTTTAAAATTATTATCGCTCTTAAAAATCTCTAAATCTAAAAAATTTACCATAGAATTGCTAATGGTAGATGTGAACCGTAAATTAAAATCATTAATGTTAAGACTATTGATAAAACATTCCAAAGAGGATGCTGTCCCTTTCCATATGATCAGGACATCGTCTATTTAGCGTTTCCAGAGGATCAGTGAGTTACTTGGTGTGTTAAAAATAAACTCCTCCTCCCACTGAGCCATGTATAGATTAGCCATACTGGGGGCAAATTTATATATTGCGCAATGAAGGTTCTTTCTTCTTCTTTTATTCATCCCTAAAAAACTCTGCGGGACAAACAGCAAAGCATTTTTTATCAGAAAAGATCGGACTCCTCATCCTTGAGTTATAGCCAACGGCATAGAGGAGAAAATCAATTGTTTCAGCTGCCGGGACTCGCAGAGAATACCTCTGTGCTAAAGCCTAATCACGGTATCACTTACTAAGAGCTTCTTACCAACTTCCCTTTGGTAAGTACCCACCCAAGAGGGGCAGTTCGGATCAACTTCAAGTACATTGCTATTTTTGCACATTTGTATATTTGCACACGGAATCTACCGTTCACCTGGATTTTTTTCTTATTGGACACTTTTTTTATGTTTTTAAATACCTTTCGTCTATTTAATTCATTGGAATGGATTTTTTTTGTTATAATTGTCTAGTGCATCATGGTTAGAGTGCTTTTGTTTATTTGTAGTGAGTTCTGTTTCACACACTTTATTAGGTTTTAGACTGGCCTCGCCAGAAAACCTATTGTTCACCTTTTGCACATACATTTACCCTTAGCGCTTTGTTTTTTTCGATCAATTAATAACCTTAGCTTAAGAAATGAACAAAATACAAAAACGTGACCTAAACTTAGGCTGGCTACAGCCAGCATGTTACCAACAGACATAGAACTAAACTTCTGCTTATGGCAGGGTACACTCATATAAGCTTTAGCATGATAAAATAATTTTATATAATGCTATCCTGTATAGGATGACAACACACTGTCTTTATCTCCCAGTTCCTCTCCTACACAGTCATCTTGTCACATGGGCTTTCAATGGAAACTACAAGTGGCCATTTTAACACATAGCATACAGACGTGGTCCACTGTTGGCACCATCAGGAAACTCACCATGAAAAATGGCATGCAGCCATCACTAGAGGGCATAAAGTCAGGAAGTGGCTGCAAAGTGAGGGAGATCAGTAAGAGCCACAAAATATTAAATAAAGAACTAGGAAGGTAATACAATAATGGGGTGTGAGGTGGACCACAGATTCCATAATCAACACCTGTCATCACTTGGTGTTCCTTTTGGTCCCCATCAATGAAGAGGTACTTATAGGCAATGGGGACCATGTGACTCACACTTTCGTTCCTCCCATGTGGTTGGCCACTGTTGTATAGCTTCTGAATATCTGAGATAAGAAAGAGAAACACTTTCCAGCACAATATATTTAGGCAATGGAAACACACCTATCACACCATCAGTTATTAAGAATTTATGTGTCAAAATTGATTGTTAAAACCCCAAATTGTTGTTTTCCACCATAACTTTTCCTTTATTTTGGATTTTCAAAATAGCAAACAAGATAATAAAGAGATAGGATGATGGTTTTAGTTCATAATAACACTTTTAGTAGTTAAATAGAACCTTTACATAGCTATCTGTAGATCAGATCAAAAAAGGTGACAACTGAAGAGGAACGAGGGACAGAGGAATTTGGTTCCAAAAGAGGGGCAGTTCTTCCAAATGAGTGACAGTTGGGGGGTATGCTGTCACATGGGGATGGGGAGAAAGTCCTGAGCCCTGTGCAAGCTCCGAGCTGTAAATATTTTAAAGTGTAATTGATTAAATTGTTGGATATAATAAGCTTATAACACATACAATAAAGCTACTTATGCTGAAAATTATGCAAGCCACACTTTATGACCTCCCTTTACAAAAATGGTTATCCCAGTTTTGTCAATATTAAAGGCAAAAGAAGAGGGACAACAATGTTTAATATTGTTCTTTAATAATCAACCTATTATTGTCTTTGTATGGAGTTCAAGTCAACTTTCTTATATTTAGAGATGCTCATTACATATACATCAGCATTCCATATGTGACGGTGTAAACCAATCTACAGAAGGTGTGATAACGGTTCTGATAACACTTAGGTGAGACCTTTCAGTGGTGTGATTGTGACTGTGTCTATTTTTGCATATATATGTTACACAAACCTCCGAATATGTAAAACAGTTCATTGTATTCACTGCAGACGCACATAATTACTCAGAGAGCAGAACAGACACACCGGCCTATGTTCCGGGAGCCTGGAGAGAGTTCAGGTTGGCGTTTTTCCCTGGAAAGCCTGCACTTTATCTGTCATCGGTCCTTTCACCTCTTTCTCTCCACATAAACTATTCTCAAAAATCTCATAAGAAACCACAATCACACAAGATGTTTAAAAGCCTCCAAATTCCAAGAAAGACCTCATGCGAGAAAAACGTTGAGCAAAAACAAATGAATAATGATTGTTGCTGATGTTTTTATGATATTTTATACATTATCTTTCTTGCTTTTATCTCTTTGCTTAATGGAAAATTCAGCTCCCAGCAATGTTCGAGATATACTATATATGTATATACACTGAGTGGCCAGATTATTATGACCACCCCATCAGTACTTCGTTGGGCCGCCTCGTGACTCCACGAGATGATGAAAGGTGATGCGAGGAATCTGACACTGCACTGTTGCCCTTCTGTTGTCTTGTACCAGTCTTGCCACTCTCTGTTCTGCCCTAACATTGACTAGTCGCTGACGGCCACAATTCGCATGTTCAGACCCAGATTTGCGGGACTTTTGGGTATGGGGGAGCGGGACTTTTGGTTATGGGGGAGCATATGAACTTCCCTATATGACAGTGCTCAGACTGCCCAGCCATTCACCAGACCTAAACTCTCTCATTTGTAATGTAGCATGACATAGCCCCCAATCTAAACTCCAACACCAATCAACACTTACCTACCATCTTGTCTTGAATTGTATTGTGATTGTAATGTCTTCCTTATATTGTAAAGTGCTGCGCAAACTGTTGGCGCTATATAAATCCTGTATAATAATAATAATAATAACACTAGAGCTAAGACAGGGGATGCTGCAACAGGGAGGTGCTGAGGGAGTTTGGTTGTGTGAGTATAGATGCCTGGGTTGGTTGGGTGGTGGGCTATGTCAAACCATGCCACTTTGCCCTGAATGGGCATCATTTGACAATATGTCTATACGTCAATAAAGACTTTCATTTGGACACATTTCGTTAGTGCGCTGGTGACATCTTGTATCTGCAATGTCTCTTTAAAGGTCCATTGACACATTTATCAGTGTACACTGTTTTTTTTTAGCACATCGCCACGTGTTGCATTGAAAAGACCTTTACTTTTTTAATGGGCCCTCAACGCACACCCACCTACTAAAAAAAACCACTAGCTCTGTAGTTTAGGGCTAATAGCTCCATACCAATTAATTGAGCATTTCTTCCTTGCATTCCAACCCGTCAAAAATGATTTTATGCCGCAAAGTGCAAAATATTTTACGGTAGTAACAAAATGACCAGTTTTGAAAGCAAACAAATGCACAGACGCCAGAGCAGACAGTAATGAAGTGGTATTTTTTTTATTTCTGTATTTAAATATTTTCCTTACCTTGGCAAATGAGCGGCACCTCACTAGGATCCGGAGGCATTTAAGGAAACAGCGCGTCATCTGTTTTGGCTCCACTGAATGTGTTAAGATAAATAATGAGGAATCTTTTTTTTTTCTTCATTTTTTATATTTAAAACATTTATATTCAAGGTCAGCTTTTTTTTCCTGATGAGTATGTAACATAATAAATTTGTAGGGTATAATATGTGCTTTATATGTAGAAGTAACACAGTCCAACCACAACTACCCACGGTTTAATGACCAATATAACAACGCATCCTGGATACACAGAAGATTGCACTTAGGGACACATTTGTAAACTAGTGAATGTGACGTTCACCAAATATTACTGCTACATGTGTTTTAAATTACAGTATATAAATCACCATCAGGGAACCCTTGGTGAATGCCACATTCACTGTTTTATAAATATACCCCTTCATGTTTTAGCCATTATCCAGTTGATCTAAAATAAAACTTGTACACCATCAAAATACCTTCCCCATTTTCTGTTTCAGGTAGTTAAAGTGTTATCCAAAATTTAAAAAAGTTATGCATTCCTTAAAGGACAATTGCACTTATGACAAAGTGCACTTATTCTTTCTTAGTCTCTCAACTGACCTAAGAGATCCCACAGATGCATACTTTCTGAGATCCGGCACTCGTGATGTCCCTTGTTTGTTTACACCCTGAGCCAAAGTCCTCACTCTCTCCTGGCCATGGGTGCTCAGTAGAGCCCCATAGAGTTCTATGGGGCTCGGCTCCCTGTTTCTCCATATTATAGCAAATGTTTTGCATATTTTCACATGTTTCTGCACATAAAAACCAATCTCCTCCTCCTAGGAACCTAAGACCTGTAAACAAAATGGAGGATTCAGGAGTGTCCATGCTAAATGTTACATAGTTACATAGTATTTGAGGTTAAATAAAGACACAGGACCATGTGCAAACTTTCATCATCCTGGTGAGGGCTCTCAAGAAGATTTGCGACCCCAGTGATGCTCATTACAAGAATCATGGCAAGTGGCATTGGGTCTTGGACATTTTTCTGGATTGGGAGCTCTGATAGCACAAGAGACCACAACACCACACAGAAAAAACAGAGAGCAGATACAAGAATGATGATCACATATGTATTCACAGATGATAATGCTTTCCAAAAACAAAAATGTCTGAAGTTAGAAAGCACATGAAAAATGCACACAATTAAGTTTTGAAATCACTGAAAAACTGTAATGTTCAATGTAAATGGGGGCTTGGACTGCAAGATAGAGGGGCAATACCATTCAGGATCTGTGGTGTTGTTAATCTACTGATCTAGAACTAGGGGCATGTTGGCATCCAACTAGAAACTAAAACCTAAAGGGTACCTTGTCTAAAATCTACAGCATATATCAAAAATACATATTGTTCCTTGAGTATGTTATAAGTGACAACTGCCCCATTGGAGATACATTTCTAATGTACTCCAAGATGTAGCAAATCAAGGGCTGATGGTTTGCATCAACCTGCTCATCCAATATTTAAAGGTTGTCCCTCCAGTAAAACTCAAGGCATATGAAACCTAGGCAAATGGTTGAATATGAGGACAACAGCATAATAAAACTTTAAAAACGTCACTGTTCTACCTGACAGTAGAGCCATAGACTTTCCCTTTGACGTTAGATCAAACATACAAGTCTGAAAAAGCTTCAGTTTCTTTATTAAGAGAAATATAAAGACTTTTATTGCACCCAGGTCACTCAGTACCTGTGATCTGAGCAAGGGGTTCATAAAAGTGAAGAATTAGTTAAGCTGATACATTTGTTGGTTGTTGCCTAAACTGGAGTGCTCGGCAAATCAGACACCAATTAAGAATTACTGGTTGTGCTATAGAGGGAAGCCTGTGAGGAGGCTACAGACTCCCTCTTGCACCAGTCATATGACCAAAACCCTACACATTTGGTTATGTGATGTCAGCTTAAGGGGGAGCTGAGTTCAGATTGGCTAGTTCTCCCCATCAAAAAAAATCACATGACCAAATGCCCGGGCTTTTGTTGACATGAACAGTAGCGGAAAGAGCTTGGAGAAGTATTTATTCTAGGTAAAGTATTTATATTGGCCCTTCTGTCATAATTTATTAATCTGTCCCAGCTAGACTGTTAACATACATTTACAGCTCCAGGTAAACACCCTGTACTTATCCAACTCAAGAAAGGTCTCTAAAACCCAGTAAAACTTACCTGAATCCACTGTCATGTAATTTCCCATGGTGCTTCTTCTGGTAGCAATGGGCAGTGATTGGAAGCTCCTCCATTCTCTCCGCTGCTGATGACCAGTTCTGTGCCCGCCCTTCATGTCATGACATCATGCTTGAAGTCTTAAGGATCTTGGGAGGACTTCAGTCGGGACACCTTTAATCCAGTTACATGTTCATGAGGAAATAAATTAATGTAATTTTGCATTCAACTAGTTCACATATCATTTTCTGTCTTGATACCATCTTCCTATAATCCCCTGCGCAATAGGAGATAGGGGGTCAGCGCTACAAGTCAGGATTTCTCAACCTCTTTTCAGTCATGCCACCTTTCAAATTATGCAAAATCTCGAGGCAACCGTCTAAAATATCATAAACATACAAGAAAGTGAGTTTCCCCCTTGATATCAAAGTGTACCCTTCAAATCAAGATTCCCCTCTTTACATCAGAGTCACATTTGCAGGCACCCCGTAGAAGCCAGACGGCGCACCAGGGTGTCACAGAACTCTGGTTGAGAAAGGCTGCTATAAGCCAACAAAAGTTTTTCTGCTTTTCACAGTGCTGGCAGTCTGACATTGCATTTGTGCTTACTGGAGGGGAAAGCACAGATATGATCTCATGAATGTGCTATGTGCTTTTATTGTCCAATCACAGGCTGCCGTGGCTCCTTGACAAGGCTGCATCTGTAGTGTGGTACAGAAAAAAGTACATGTGCTGTCTTACAGGGGTGCCAAGATCGCAAGACTGGCCAAAGGGCATCATAAATCATTAGCAGGCAAAACTGTTAACTGTTGAATATATTTTGGCTGTACATTTAGCTGTTTGCTGGCAGTTCCTTTAAAACAGCAACTTCTACACAATTTCAAGGGATATGCTAATGGCTGGCAAGTGGAAGGCTAGTCCACGTTGGGGAAAAAGTCATCAGATAAGTGGAATAAAAAAAGCTGTAAAAGTTATTTGCATGGTCCTGTGCAGCTGTCATCTAGCCAGGATTGTCACCCATACTCCACCCCCCCAGGCCCCCTCCACTCCTCTGAGAAAGGAAAATTACACATACCCAGAGTTAACTTAAAATCCTTCAAATCTCATGCATTCCTTCAAACAGGACCCATAATATGGAACCAATTGCAATTTATTGTCTGGGAAAGACCCTCTCTGGATGTTTTGAAAAGCAGACTCAATGCAAGACACCTCTATTTGGATTTAGCAATCCCAATAAATCATTCTTTTCCTAAATCCCAACATCATTTGATAAGCCATTTGAGTCCCCAGTGAGAAAAGTGCTACAGAATTATTATTATTAATATTATTATTATTATATTTGTAGTGCCCCCTGGCCCCCAAAGACATTTGATGAACCCCCAGAGGCAGGAAGGGCTCACATTTCACTCTCAGGGATGAATTCTTAGCCAGGTTGTGGGATGTGAACAGTAAATTGGGGGTCAGTCACTTTAAGTACTTTTTAGTGCTTTATTGTAGAACAGCAAAAACTGGGGTAGAGGGTATAAGGCTACAGACATCCATGGACAAAAATAGACTCCAGAGCCACCAATCCCTTTGCAGTGCATGGATACTGTAACTGTGCAACAGAACCACAGCTGGATAGTGGATATTCCTGAGATCTTCCCGGCAGAAACACCAGACTTGTTTCTGAGGTCCATGCCATCCTGGCCTTTCTGGCACCTTCGCAGATAAAGGGCTTTTCTGGCTATCCCTCCCAGACAGTTCCAGACCCCACCTGGGTCCACATTTGGCCTCTTACAGGCATCAGTTAGTTTAGCTTCTCTAACTTTGTACATCCTACCCCCAGGCTGGGCCCGGGGGCGGACTGCCCTAAGCACATGGCAATTTCTGAGTATTTTGTATGCACTTCTCCAGCATGCACCACTGGCCATTAAACTCCTAGTGATTGGCTGGTGAGGCATAAACACTCCCAATGTTCCCCTATTGGCTGCCCCATCTGTGGTAGGGGCACACCCATGGTCGGATTTCCCACAAAGCCAACCGAGGCCCGGCCTTGGGGCAGCAGGGGTTTGGAATTCCTATCTCCCGATGCCCAGGACATGCAGTTCCCGGGCACCGGGCAGATAGTTTACATTTAGCCCTGTTTTTGGGCAAGAAAAGCTAATTGTACAGTGGGGAACCTGCTGCTTGTTTTGTATAAGTGATCTAGGCGATGACGCCGAGATAACATTGCAGTCTGCATACAGGGGAGCGCATTGAGGAACCTAGCATTGGGGCAGCAGAAAGAGTAAATCCGGCCCTGGTCACACCCCATTACAGGTAGGTGCAACCAATAGCAGAACACCAAATGATCACAAACTACAAATCAGCCAGCCAGTCCAAGCAACACTAAATTTAAAGAGCTACTGCACTTAAGATGAAGGGGCTACATTAATATTATGATCATTACTATCATTGTTAGTAGCAGTATTAGTATTACTACCCCAGCCCAGCAGCACCCATCATAATTGCATTGCAGTTGCCGTGATAGTCTCATGTTTAGCACGGAAGCAAATGTTGTTGTTTTTTTGCTGTATCGTTTTAACTGAATATCATGCTTTTAAAACGATTCAGTAATTAATTAAAAATAATGCGGACATGTGAAGGATTTTGCACACAGTTGTCTTGACAAGAATACTTATCACCTTGCGGACAGAAAAAAAAACCTCTCATTAGTCAGTGTGAAATGCATTATTCAAATCGAAAAGCAGTTTAGTATTTCAATGACAAAACGCCAATTAGCTCCAGCTCGGCTCAGGAAGAAAAGAACGAAAGTGTTTGCTAATTATGTCCGTTATAATATTGTAGCTGAAACGTTGTCTGCCATATTTATGAGACAGGGTGGTCATGTGAAGTGAAAGATTGAAACTTTATGGATATTTTAGAGGAAAGGAAAAGTTTAAACAATGCCAGAACATTTCACTGAGGGTGAAAGAGCACCGAGCGCAGCCAGATAGTTGGACGCAGAGCGACAATTTGAAGGCTATTGAGCTGCGTAGGGGATCATTTGCGTGTCAGACGTGTTTGTTGTAGAACAAAGGAGTTTTTGAACGTGCTGAATGTGCGATCAAACACCAATCATTTCCTTTTTTTTGAAAGAGAAAATTGAATAGGGATTGCATCCATCAACATGGTATCTAAGCTGAGTAAAAGATCAAAGCTGGTCTTACATAGACACAAGTAAATTGGTTTTCCCAAAATGAGATACCAAATATCTGTAAATATTGCCCAATCCTCCAAGCAAAACAATGTACTCCAAGTTCCCTTTCCTAGAAGTCTGAAGTGATAAAGATGTTTTATTAGGACCTGTTGACACTTTCACTCAACTCTTTGCCTCTGTTTTCCCACTTTCTGACCTCTGGTGATACTCTAGATTAAACAATCAGTACACAAACAGATTGGGACTTTTAAGATGTCTTATCCAGAAGTAATCAATAGATAAGTATAAAACTAGGGATGCACCGATATATCGGCTCCGAAACATATCGGCCAAAAATGGCACTTGTGGCATAATGGCGAAGGAGCCATGTTTCGGCCGATACATCGGCACATCCCTGGTTTCTTTTCTCACCGCTGGGTGCTGATCTGTGTTACAGCGGGGAGAAAAGAAAGTGACAGCCGGCCGAGCGCTACGGGACGATAGCGCTGTGAGCTACGGGCGGCTCTCCTCACACACCACTCCCACAGCCGCCTATCACTGTCCGGCAGAGCGGTGTGGGGGCGGAGACAGCGCTGTCACAGGAGGCTGGGCTTTCCTCCCTACACCGCTCGATCAGCCTCCTGTGACAGCGTGTCAGAGAGAAGAGCAAGGTGCACACACTCAGTGATCAGTGATCGCTGAGTGTGTGTACATAATTGAGGACATGGTATGTGCAATGTATCCTCAATTATGAATGAATGGGAGAGATCTACATCACCCCCTGTTCATTCATGATTGTAGTTATAGTAAACACACAATGTCCTCATGTTATAAATGAACAGGAACACTCATAGAGGAAAAAATAAACATATTTAATAAAAAATGAATGAATAAATAAAAATAAATATAAAAAAATTAAAAAGTTTATAAAAAATAAAATATTTAAAAAAAATTGAAAAAATAAAAAACATTTTCGGTATCGGTTTTGGCCTGACATTTTTTTTTATTTTGGTTTCATTTTGGTTTTAAAATTTCCATTTCGGTGCACCTCTATATAAAACATCAATATTTGACAAAATAAAATGTTACATATGTAGCGATAACTCCCCGCAGGGAGCCGCTGATTGCCCGGTCCTCATCTAGTCAGTCTAGGGGTTGATTTCCAGCTGCGCCCATTAGCACTAACCGCCCATAAATTGATGTCCACTTCAGTAGTATGATGCTAATTGAACATTTTATTGAACATCTTCTGTGGGAGAGAGGGTATAGTGGTTCTAGGTGTCTAGGGGTAACCATCATCCGCTCCAGACTCACCGGATCTTGTAACAGTAGGAAGGCATATCCACAATCCAAGAAGGAAACACTGACCAGGCTCTGAAGTCCACATAGATCCAGGGCACCTCAAGAGCCTGTACTGGTCTTGGTTCTTTTCATCTCTCGGTATCTCTCAGGCCTCCTCCATGTTCAAGGCCTCAGGGAAACATCTTCCCTCGCTTCATCCACTGCCCACCCCCAGACCTTGGCCTAGCCAGGGGGGCAGGCTGGAGAGGACCCAGCCCTAATCCATGGCTGGTGCAGGTGAGAGAGAGCCACATGGCAGCTCCCACCCATATATGTACACTATCCCAGCAGGCATCACTGGCTGAAACAAGCCCAGTGATTGGCTGCTGTACTGTACACATATTACTGTCTCCCATTGGCTGCCCCCCAATATGACAGAGTCTCACTCTGCCCAGGGGGGTACAGACAAGGTTAGACACCTGGGATTAACCATGTAGTTGCTGTTACAAATCCAGCCAGGCTGTCTACAGCCCTGGCTATCACTAAATGCATGGTAGTCACATCACAAAAGGCGATGGGCGCTACACATACATGATAAAATCAATGGGAAAACAGAAGAGGAGACTGGAGTGCCACAACCTAGCACAATGACTGCGGTGGAATGGGGCAGGAAATGTATAGAAGAATGTAAAATCTGCGCTTATGGGTTCAACTTAGAAAACTAATGGATGTTATTGCAGCTGCTGCACTATAGACACTAAGGTCAAGAATGTAAATAGTAATAACTGTGCAGCACTACGGATCTGCAGCTGATTCAATGGGTCTAATCTAAGGCAATTAAATAACAATAACCAATAAATTGTGCAAAAATAAACATATGCTAACACATATAAAATTGTGAATTCATGTGCTAAAAATATAAGTCACTTACTCAGTAGCAACTGTATGACAATACCAATCATAAAAGTGCAGTGAGTGCAAAAGTGTCAATGTGCAATATTGGCATATATATACAGGGTATATAGATATATCTATCTATATATATAGATACATAGATTAAATTATAATACATTCTTATTTCAATATATACATACAGTGAAAAGTTCTCTCATAGAAAATGTACAAGTTCAAACAGGTCCCAAAAATGTATATCACATCCAAAGTGAAAAAGTCTTATTATTATATCCAACGTGTGCAAATAAAAAGTTCCAAAGGTGCTTGATAATCTTTCCCACACTGTGTTTGTGTCCACGCCAACAGCCCCTCAGGGGTGCGCACTCACCGCAATGTTAATGTATATTCACAGTAGGAAGCTCATTAAATAGACCACGGAATATTAGCATCTGTCTTATAGGTTTTCACAGCAATATTCCATAAGTCGATGGATGGCCAGAATTACAAGAAGAAGAAACTCCTCATTGTGTAGCATATAAAACCATTTATTTCGAATATATGTAAAACTCACATTTAAAAACAAAATAACGGGCCGGTCAGATTCGGCATACAAATAGCCCGCACTTACGTGTTGCGTGCGGTATCGTGTAAGATAGGCCAGCCCGACGAGTTTCGTCATAAATGCCGTCTTCAGGGGGATCGCAAAGTATAGAACTCACCTGAGGGTGGGTGAGCACTCGCTTCAACGCGGAGGTTAGCTTGGAAGTCGTGATGTTGGGCAGCATGGCGTATTCGTCCTTTGGAGCAGTGGTCTGATGGACCAAGGTGGGAGTAATGGTAATAACAGGATAATGAGACTCCTTGGATCGATAGAAAACAAAATAAACTTGTATGACTCACCGTTAGGTTTGCACTTACTGCACCTTGCACCCTGAACCTCATCCCTACTGTATGTACAGCATAGTTCCTGATAGTAATTATTCTGCAGTGAATCAACATCTACTGTGGTTTCTATGTTAGTGTTCTGGGAATGGAGGCACAGATTGTTCCGACCAAGTGGAAGGGGTAGAGCTCAGAGCTTTCGGTGCAGAAAGAACACAATGAAGTAGCTTCCAATTCAGATAACGAGGTTGACACAGCATGGCACAGCATGATGATTATATCATCCATATGGCGCCAGCTCCAATATGTAAATAACAGCTGGCCTGTCACACTGGTACCTGTGGTTTCTCCTCACCTCGATGTCTCTGGGATGCTCAGCTGTTTCAGAGATTCCATTAGTTAAATTCCACAACACATAGCTGCGATTAAACGTATCCAATTCCTTAATGCTTTAATAGATCACATGCAGGACCTGCATATGCCGCTCCTTATTAATATTATCCTCATGCTGACCACTTAATGTGCCAGGAGTTCAATCATTTACATACAATATCGGAAATATATTCAGAAAAGTGAACCCTGGTCCCCCGGAGTGTTTGGAAGCCATATAATCAGACATTATTTATCTCTGCTGAGGTCAGCAGGGCCTTCATTATTCAGATTATTTCACACCGTGCCCTGAATAGAGATAAGGACACTTCTGTGTGGCTTCCTAAGAGCAATATGTTGGAATTAAAGTATACGTAGATGGTCATTTGAAGTCTATTGAACACTTTTATGTTGTGCTGAGGCTAGTTTCCTTTATACACATTAATCATTTAAAGGATGGCTCCAGGTAATATGTCAAACCATTCTGTGAACTGCTGTACTTAAATAACAAAATTTATAGGATTTGCCTGAAAGCTTAACATGGAGCTCCATGTGCTTCCTCCAGAGGATCCCCCCTCCCCCAGTCGCATATTATGCTTTTTTTTAAATGACCTTTTATAGATGACTTTTGGATGGTCACATGATGCTCTGAGTCCTGTTTCTTTTAGGTCCTCTTTGGATGGTGGGCATCCTGTATGATGCAGAAATCAGAGCTGATGCTGGAGCAATGCTCCTCTCTGCATCAATAACTGCTCAGGGGGTGGGGCCATGACAACCTAAACTCACAGTCTTTTCTCAGTCTTTTAGCTTATTGGGTGTCATACAATTTAGAAGATCGAGGACATCTTGTGGCGAAGAAGAGGCACTGAAGATGAGTATTGCAGCCAAAATTACTATCTATCTTATTTAACCTCCAGGGGAACATTTAAAAAAATAAGCCAGATTTGGACTTAACCTGTGTTCTCTGTGGTCCTGTGGTCCAGGGTTTATAGAGCTCCTCACATGTCAGTGTGGAGGTGTGGCAGCTCAGTGTTAAAATTTACCTGCGGTTCTGCCATACATATTGTATGTGAGGGACCAGCGGGATGGTGTCAACCTTTCACCTTAATGACCTTGCAGCTAAACCTGTCTTTCATCTATTTGTTGCCCCATCCCCCCACCACCTTCCATGCAAAATCACTAGATCTAACAAACAAAAGAAAATGGAATTAATAAAATGTAAAAATTAATTACCTTAGATTTAGGCTTCTGGCCCGTTTGTCTAGGTGCCATTGATGATGACTGATGACGACATGACCGATGACAGCTATGTATCAGGGGCGTAACTACTACAGATCATGAGGCTCCAAAGCACAATTTCGATGGGGCCACCTGCATCCTCTCGGTGGCACTTGGCAATGCTGTGATATAATCCTTTATTATGCCCTCTAGCATTTTACAAACTACCGATGTTAGACTGACCGGCCTATAGTTCCCAGTTCATCATCACATGAAGAATGTCTAAATCAAGAACAGGTAACAGGAGAGCTGTCAGCATACTATACAGTGCACTCTATGGACCAGATCTGTAGATAGAAGTTGGGCCAGCAGGCAAAGAATTAACTTTTTACATTTTTTTTAATCCCTAGCCTCTCAGTCCACAGGAGCTTAGCTGTCTTTTTCAGCATTACCGATAACAGAGCCGTCTGGATTCACACCAATTTCACCATTAAAAACCAATGCCCCCCCCCCCCCCACTCCCACACTTAATAAACAATAAAAAGATAAAAAAATCCTTTAAAAAAAGTAAAAGATAACATAAATAAAAAAGTAAAAAAAGAAATAAAAATAAGAAAGTGATAAAAAAAGTTACAAAAAAACAGAGAAACAATTTAAAAAAATAAAACGAACCCTGCTGCCCCTGCTATCTGGTTGCTATTCTCCATTGATGGGGGGGAGGGGTTGACGGGGTAGGGAGCGCATTGCGGAACCTGGCCTTGGGGCAGCAGGGAGAGTAAATCTGGCCCTGGGAACCCATCAAAATGGCTGCTTGTTGCAATGCACTTTGTATTAAATGCAAACATATATCATGACACACGTTGATGAAGTTATGTGCGTCATGCTGCATCAACATGCATTATATAACTCATGTTGGCACACATCCTAATGCACGCAATAAAAAATAATTACCGCTTTGTACACCGACCAGAATATTTAAAGCCCAACTGAACTTTTATTTAAATATTCTAAATACATTCCAAATGCATCAAAACAAGGCTTGTGCCCCCTGCTGATTGCAGAGCTCTAGGTTTGACTCAGTAGGGGGCAGAGTGTCTACTGCTTCCATACAAAGACCAAGGCTCCCTCTCTGCCGCATGCTGGCAGGGGACATTCTTTTCTACTCAGGCTGTGGCTGAGTAGAAAAACCAACTGTAACGGTGGCCACACACCTTACGATTATCGTACGGCAATTGTATGCGATCGACTTTTCGTCCGATAATCGCAAGGTGTGTGGGCAGTGTGCAACCGCAAATACTGTACAATCGTACGACTTTTGACTTTCAAGCATGTTTGAAAACTTTGGACGATCGTACGATTATTGAAAGGTTGGTGGCGTTTTCGTATGGCAAAAGTCGTACGATCTACACTGCTCATGCGCAAACGAAAATACGTGCGGTTGATTACCGCAATTCGTCCAGGTGCTTTTCTTTAATTACGGCTAATTGAACCTTGCGATAATGGGGGCATAATGGGGCTGCCGTACGACAATCCTAAGACGGTTCCATCATCGGACGAAAAGTGTTGTCCGATAATCGTAAGGTGTGTGGCCACCTATAAGGTGCCCATACACCTTGCAATTATCTACGATAATCGCGGGAAATCCCGCGATTGTACGATAATCGCAAGGTGTATGCAAGGCATGCGACCGTTACTACTGTACGGTCGCACGTCTTTTGTCGAACCAGCATGCTGCAAAACCCGCCGAGAATCGTACGATTGTCGGCGAGTTTCTAGCCTGCTCGTTCAACAACTGCAGAACGGGCCGATGTGGCCATGCGCACACTGCACGTTCAGCATTACCTTAGCGAGCGGGCTTTCGATGCCCGCAAGTACCATCTGCCTGTCCAAGATGGCCAGATCGTACCAGCTTTAATTTGCTTACAACCATCGCAAGACAAAAGTCTTGTGATGGTTGTAAGGTGTATGGGCACCTTTAGACTTAAGGTGCCCATACAACTAACGATTATCAGATGAAACTTTTCGTCCGATGATCGAATAGTCGTACGATTTTTGTACGGCAGCCCCATCCTGCCCCGATGATCGCAAGATTAATTTAGCCGTAATTAAGGAAAAGCACCTGGACGAAATGCGGTCATTGATTTGCCTATTTTCGTTAGCGCAAGCGCAGTGTAGATCGTACGACTTTTGACGGACAGAAACGCCAGCAACCTTAGGAAAACCGTACGATCTAGCAAAGTTTTCAAACATGCTTGACCGTCAAAAGTCATACGATTGTACAGTACTGTCGGCCGGACACTGCAATGCACACATACGATTATCGGCCGAAAAGTCGATCGCATACGAAAAGCGTACGATAATCGTAAGGTGTATGGGCACCTTAAGAGCAACTTTTGTTTTGATGCACCTGGAATGTGTTTAGTTGATTTAAGCCAAATGTTTAGTTGGGCTTTCACTGCAATGGGGTATGATAGCACTCTCTTCTGCTCATGACCCATAGTTCCCTCTCACCTACACTACACAACTATATCCACTTAGGCCCCATTCACACCTAGGCGTATTGTAATATGCGCGTCTGTCGCGCGACCCTCACGCGGTTTTTTTACCGCGATTCGCGGTAAAAAAGTCACGCGACCGTCGCGTGATTCCAAAGGCTACTTGGCAGTAACCAAATGGAAAACGCCCTACAAAACGGACCAATACGCAGCAAAAACGCTCCGGGACCTTTTCATGCGTGGGCCGTTTTGTAGTGTGTTCGGGACGGGTGGAAATACGGACAGGTGGGAACGAGACCATTGACTACAATGCTATTTATTTTTTTGACCGTTTTGTAGAGCGTTCATCGAGCGTAGGACGCGCTACAAAACGGTCAGGTGTGAATGGGGCCTTATAGTACAGAAAGTTATCCATCGCTACAAATAAATAAACACATTGTCACATTTCCTATCCATACAATTCCACTCTGGAAAACCGTTCCATTTTAATTAGTAACTCGAACAGGCAGAGATGCTTCATTATGCCAGGAAATGTCAAGCAGAGAACATTATTAGCTGATGACAGTATAACGGATAGCGAGACGAGAGGCAATGCGTTCCAGAATGCCATCTCCTATTAGACATTTACATAAGTACATCTATATGGTAGCTCCAAATGCCGCAACGGTCGCAGCCGGCGCCCTCGTCTCGAAGTTGTTGGATGTATCATTATTGACTTGAAATTCTTTTTTTTTTTTTTGCTGTGTCTGAATAGTCAGAATGATGAATAGCAGTCTAATGGGGATCTTTTTCAATCAGTGGAATGAGGATTAGATATCTGCAGTTCACAAGCTTGATTATCGCGGACAAAAGTTTTCTAGCTGACAATAGTCTGTTCTATCAGATACTCATTAAATGCCTGTGCTAGCATTGGTGTCATTCATTTGATTGTTCCCGTAGCAGTTAGTCATCAGATAATTACCTGAGAACTGCCAGGCTCTGTGTGTGCGTATTACCGAGCTTTATAATAATGGGCAAAATATATCCCCTGCTGGAAAGGAAAGCACGAGGATAGCGGCCAACGCAAAGGTCAGAACCAAAACAACTGCCCCGCTGGCCCAGAGGTGGAAGATGAGTTGTTCCTCAGACTTTAGCTTCTACTTCTGTCAGTCGTCCGCCTTTACCTAGCTTGAATGCAAAGAAGCATAGCGCTAATAATAATAATAATAACACACATATGTAGCCATGTAACAGATGACGCAGACACCAGAAATAGGGTTGGAAGGGCAAGGCCACAGCTTTATTGAAAATTACCAAAAAACAAAATCTATAAACATACATGTAAGCGAGTTGTGAACACCTGCAACCACAGCATTAAACTAAATCAAACCTCAACTTAAGAGGGCATAGGCCATGACAGATTACCTTACTCTCTGGCAAGGTCAAAACCGCCTATAAAGGTGTGAACAATTCAATTTGTTGGGGGGGGGCGGGGGTTGGGGGGGTCAGGCGATATTTCCTGCTGCTAACATTCTTCTGGTGCGAATTATGCATGCTTCAGGATGTGCATTATTAGTGGGATAGAAAGGTGTCTGACCAGGCCTGAAGCCTACAGGTGGTCAGGTATGGACTTTGTTGGGGTCTGAATCTGTTGCAGGGATGGAGAGCCATGGAGGAACTTTGTCTGCTGGAGGTACCTAAGAAATCAGGATGGGATTGTCTCACCTAGGGAACTCTGTGCTAGATCTGCTGACCAGGAAACAGGAAAGATTCTTCAATACACATTGTTACTGCAATCAGATTAAAGGTCCTCTGGACTGTGAAGCTAGGAGGTGGCCAGTGAGTCTGGAGTCCTCTCCTAGATGTCTGAAGCCCCAACCCTCTCTTTCATTTTTGTCGCTTATGGAATAAAACATTAAAAAATCCTTAAAGTGACTGGTGCCCAACTGTACTTTCACATCCCACAACCAGCTAAGGACTCATCCTTGAGGGGAAATGTCAGCCCACCCTGCTTCTGATGTCCCCCACATACTCCTAGAGGTCAAGGGGTGCTACACAAGTTATTAAATATTTGTAAAAAATCTTAATTTTCAACATCCAGGACCCTCAGCTTGCAAAGTCCCAGTAATAATTTGGTTTGTTGGCAGCCTATATAAAACTGTCCAAGCCAGATGGTTGACTACAGTATCTTCTAATATAAAAGGTACAGTGTTCCTCCTCTGAATCATTGAGTAGCCCCGATAATGAGATCTTATCTGTTCCAACATAACAGCTGTTAGGAACAATATGGTCTTGTGTTGATGGCATCAGTTTGAGATGCTTCTGAGATCACGCTGAATTCATTGACAGGTGCATTTGAGTTGCAGTTGACCTTCTTTTGACCTGCTTCAAGTTTTTGTTTTTTTCATTCTCCTAGGGAACGGCCTTCAAGAGGCTCTTTAAGGCTGGTGTTGTTGTCTACAGCTTGTCACCTACCAGCTCCCAGTGGTATATATTAGAGGTGCACCAAAATGGAAATTGTCAGGCCGAAACCGAAAATGTTTTTTATTTAATTTTTTTCAATTTTGTCAAATATTTTACTTTTTATTAATTGTTTTATAAACTTTTTATTTCTTTATATTTATTTTTATCTATGAATTCATTTTTTATTAAATATTTTTATTTTTTACATTACTTTTAGGGACTTCTGGGAAATATTAGGGGTCTAAACAGATCTTAAAATAGAAAAGCAGATTGAGAACACTCTCTTTTTCTGCAGCCCCTGTTATCAATGAACAGGAATCCTCTATGAGTGTTCCTGTTCATTGATAACATAAGTACATTGTTTGTTTACTATAACCACAATCATGAATGAACAGGAGGGGATGTAGATCACTTCCCATTCTTTCATAATTGAGGATATAGTTAACATACCATGTCCTCAATTATGTAAAAACACTCAGCGATCACTGATCACTGAGTGTCTATACCTTGCTCTTCTCTCTGACACGCTGTCACAGGAGGATGGTCGAGCGGTGTAGGGAGGAAAGCCCAGCCTCCTGTGACAGCGCTGTCTCCGCCCCCACACCGCTCTGCCAGACTGTGATAGGCGGCTGAACGGTGTGGGAGGAGACGCCGACCGCTCATTGCGCTCTCCTCCCGCAGCGTTCGGCCGGCTATCACAGTTTCCCTCCTCCTGGCTGGGACACAGAGCAGCGCCCAGCGGGGAGGAAAGAAAGCAGGGATGCGCCGCTGTATCGGCAGGAAAATGGCACTTTCAGCATTATGCCAAAAGTGCAATTTTCGGCCGATATATTCATGTGCAGTATTTTCATCACACACACCAAAAAGGTTGTGGGGTTTTTTGAAGGCACCAAACCACCCAATTGTAAAATTCAATGTTTTTTCAAAGGCATTAAAAGATTGCAGGAACATCTGCATTGGAAAATACATGATTTACAGTGTTTGTTTCTATGATTTATATGGGATAATAAGTAACCTCCCAGGTCTCCCCCATAATACAGGAGAAAAGCTTGATATATCACAGATTAAGTGGATTGTTATGATCAACATTAACACTTAAAGGGTTATTCACAAACCTGCCGAAGGCAGCCGAGTGAATAACCCAGCCAAAGTGAAGTGAGCCGAACAACGTTCGGCTATTCACTTTGGCCCAGTATGGCTGATTTCAGCCGTACATCGGCTGAAATCAGCCGTACATCGGCCGCCTCCGGCTGCACTTCGGTCAGCCGAACATGCTCTGCATGTTCGGCTGAACCGAAGTGCAGAAGGACTCAGCCTATCCAACATCTGGATTGGCTGAGCCAAAGCTCCGGCAGCTCACTCGCTGTTCTTTGCCCCTATTCACATGGTACTGAGCAGAATAGCCATTCAATGAAAAGAGTTGAAAAAAAAAGGTTAAAGTTAAAAAAATTAATAAAGATTTTTTTTTAAAGGAAAAAGAAAAAAACAATTGGGCAGAGCTAGCAGTGACAGCTAAACCGGCTGTGACGTCACGGCCGACTCCGCCCAGTTGTTATTGTTTAATGACAGATCAGCGTCCCCTGGTCATTTGCGGATGCTGATCATTACAACTGGGCCGAGCCAGCCATGAGATCACGGCTGGCTCCGCCTAGCTGCCATTTGCGGGACAAAAGGCATTCGTCGAGCCATAGCAAATGCCTTCGGTTTGGCTGAGCCGCTCGGCCGTTCACCGTTCCACTGAACCGAAGGGCTCTGGCAGCCGAAGAGAGCCGAAGGATCAACCGATGCTACGGCTGGATCCTTCGGCTCCTTTGTGAATAGACCCCTTAAAGATTATGATTTCTCCAATGGGGGTGACCCAGATCTTCGACGCAAAGGGAAGGAGATACTCTGATTTTTTAGACGCATAAACCAGAAGAGCCATACATTGTGACAACACGGGACACACGCACCATCACCGCAGCCCAAAGGGGACAAGTGGAAGGTAGAACCGCCCCAACCAAGAAAAGATTGGACAAAAGCCAGAAAGGTATTGTCATATACTGCAATAGCATATACTGCAACACTGGGAATAATGCAGGGTCAGATTTAAACTGACTGGAGAAACTGGCCCTCCAAACTGGGTTTGTATCCACAATCACAATCACACTCCATGTCTCCTTGCAGTAGCATCACCACCTTCACAACATCGCCCACCGCAGCATTTTTTGCAGTATTGTGCAGTATTTTATATTTTCATGATTAAAAGAATTTAAAAAAATACACACATGATATATCTTAGTCCTAAACACAAGACATGTATTAAAGATAGCCAAACTCTACAGATTCCCTTTGAATGATTTGAAGTTAGGAATTAATTCAGCTTCATTGTTCACTTTGTTCCAAAATTTGACAGTACTCGTTGTCGGGGGATTCATGCAATCTTTAGGAACAAATGATTTTATAGCTTTCCAGATCGAGTTATTAATATCTGTTCTCAACTGTGAAAACTCCAATGTAAGGCCGTGTTTATCTGAGTTTTCTAAGCTCAGTTCTACCAATCTAGAGATGTTTACTACAGGGAAGGAAACGGAAAGCTTAAAGTGACATTAAACCCTCAGATTTTTTAACATAAAACAATACTGTATTGTGTGCCTTACTGTAATCCATGGTAGTTTCCCTTCTCTTTGCTGCTCTTCCTTTTAAATCCGTATCTCTTCTCATGCTGGGCAGAACTTCTGTTTTGCAGCAGACTGCCTTGTCTCTGGAATGGATACA
>NW_017306406.1:1997493-2009718 GCF_000935625.1 Nanorana parkeri | reverse complement strand
GGGGGGTCAGGCGATATTTCCTGCTGCTAACATTCTTCTGGTGCGAATTATGCATGCTTCAGGATGTGCATTATTAGTGGGATAGAAAGGTGTCTGACCAGGCCTGAAGCCTACAGGTGGTCAGGTATGGACTTTGTTGGGGTCTGAATCTGTTGCAGGGATGGAGAGCCATGGAGGAACTTTGTCTGCTGGAGGTACCTAAGAAATCAGGATGGGATTGTCTCACCTAGGGAACTCTGTGCTAGATCTGCTGACCAGGAAACAGGAAAGATTCTTCAATACACATTGTTACTGCAATCAGATTAAAGGTCCTCTGGACTGTGAAGCTAGGAGGTGGCCAGTGAGTCTGGAGTCCTCTCCTAGATGTCTGAAGCCCCAACCCTCTCTTTCATTTTTGTCGCTTATGGAATAAAACATTAAAAAATCCTTAAAGTGACTGGTGCCCAACTGTACTTTCACATCCCACAACCAGCTAAGGACTCATCCTTGAGGGGAAATGTCAGCCCACCCTGCTTCTGATGTCCCCCACATACTCCTAGAGGTCAAGGGGTGCTACACAAGTTATTAAATATTTGTAAAAAATCTTAATTTTCAACATCCAGGACCCTCAGCTTGCAAAGTCCCAGTAATAATTTGGTTTGTTGGCAGCCTATATAAAACTGTCCAAGCCAGATGGTTGACTACAGTATCTTCTAATATAAAAGGTACAGTGTTCCTCCTCTGAATCATTGAGTAGCCCCGATAATGAGATCTTATCTGTTCCAACATAACAGCTGTTAGGAACAATATGGTCTTGTGTTGATGGCATCAGTTTGAGATGCTTCTGAGATCACGCTGAATTCATTGACAGGTGCATTTGAGTTGCAGTTGACCTTCTTTTGACCTGCTTCAAGTTTTTGTTTTTTTCATTCTCCTAGGGAACGGCCTTCAAGAGGCTCTTTAAGGCTGGTGTTGTTGTCTACAGCTTGTCACCTACCAGCTCCCAGTGGTATATATTAGAGGTGCACCAAAATGGAAATTGTCAGGCCGAAACCGAAAATGTTTTTTATTTAATTTTTTTCAATTTTGTCAAATATTTTACTTTTTATTAATTGTTTTATAAACTTTTTATTTCTTTATATTTATTTTTATCTATGAATTCATTTTTTATTAAATATTTTTATTTTTTACATTACTTTTAGGGACTTCTGGGAAATATTAGGGGTCTAAACAGATCTTAAAATAGAAAAGCAGATTGAGAACACTCTCTTTTTCTGCAGCCCCTGTTATCAATGAACAGGAATCCTCTATGAGTGTTCCTGTTCATTGATAACATAAGTACATTGTTTGTTTACTATAACCACAATCATGAATGAACAGGAGGGGATGTAGATCACTTCCCATTCTTTCATAATTGAGGATATAGTTAACATACCATGTCCTCAATTATGTAAAAACACTCAGCGATCACTGATCACTGAGTGTCTATACCTTGCTCTTCTCTCTGACACGCTGTCACAGGAGGATGGTCGAGCGGTGTAGGGAGGAAAGCCCAGCCTCCTGTGACAGCGCTGTCTCCACCCCCACACCGCTCTGCCAGACTGTGATAGGCGGCTGAACGGTGTGGGAGGAGACGCCGACCGCTCATTGCGCTCTCCTCCCGCAGCGTTCGGCCGGCTATCACAGTTTCCCTCCTCCTGGCTGGGACACAGAGCAGCGCCCAGCGGGGAGGAAAGAAAGCAGGGATGCGCCGCTGTATCGGCAGGAAAATGGCACTTTCAGCATTATGCCAAAAGTGCAATTTTCGGCCGATATATTCATGTGCAGTATTTTCATCACACACACCAAAAAGGTTGTGGGGTTTTTTGAAGGCACCAAACCACCCAATTGTAAAATTCAATGTTTTTTCAAAGGCATTAAAAGATTGCAGGAACATCTGCATTGGAAAATACATGATTTACAGTGTTTGTTTCTATGATTTATATGGGATAATAAGTAACCTCCCAGGTCTCCCCCATAATACAGGAGAAAAGCTTGATATATCACAGATTAAGTGGATTGTTATGATCAACATTAACACTTAAAGGGTTATTCACAAACCTGCCGAAGGCAGCCGAGTGAATAACCCAGCCAAAGTGAAGTGAGCCGAACAACGTTCGGCTATTCACTTTGGCCCAGTATGGCTGATTTCAGCCGTACATCGGCTGAAATCAGCCGTACATCGGCCGCCTCCGGCTGCACTTCGGTCAGCCGAACATGCTCTGCATGTTCGGCTGAACCGAAGTGCAGAAGGACTCAGCCTATCCAACATCTGGATTGGCTGAGCCAAAGCTCCGGCAGCTCACTCGCTGTTCTTTGCCCCTATTCACATGGTACTGAGCAGAATAGCCATTCAATGAAAAGAGTTGAAAAAAAAAGGTTAAAGTTAAAAAAATTAATAAAGATTTTTTTTTAAAGGAAAAAGAAAAAAACAATTGGGCAGAGCTAGCAGTGACAGCTAAACCGGCTGTGACGTCACGGCCGACTCCGCCCAGTTGTTATTGTTTAATGACAGATCAGCGTCCCCTGGTCATTTGCGGATGCTGATCATTACAACTGGGCCGAGCCAGCCATGAGATCACGGCTGGCTCCGCCTAGCTGCCATTTGCGGGACAAAAGGCATTCGTCGAGCCATAGCAAATGCCTTCGGTTTGGCTGAGCCGCTCGGCCGTTCACCGTTCCACTGAACCGAAGGGCTCTGGCAGCCGAAGAGAGCCGAAGGATCAACCGATGCTACGGCTGGATCCTTCGGCTCCTTTGTGAATAGACCCCTTAAAGATTATGATTTCTCCAATGGGGGTGACCCAGATCTTCGACGCAAAGGGAAGGAGATACTCTGATTTTTTAGACGCATAAACCAGAAGAGCCATACATTGTGACAACACGGGACACACGCACCATCACCGCAGCCCAAAGGGGACAAGTGGAAGGTAGAACCGCCCCAACCAAGAAAAGATTGGACAAAAGCCAGAAAGGTATTGTCATATACTGCAATAGCATATACTGCAACACTGGGAATAATGCAGGGTCAGATTTAAACTGACTGGAGAAACTGGCCCTCCAAACTGGGTTTGTATCCACAATCACAATCACACTCCATGTCTCCTTGCAGTAGCATCACCACCTTCACAACATCGCCCACCGCAGCATTTTTTGCAGTATTGTGCAGTATTTTATATTTTCATGATTAAAAGAATTTAAAAAAATACACACATGATATATCTTAGTCCTAAACACAAGACATGTATTAAAGATAGCCAAACTCTACAGATTCCCTTTGAATGATTTGAAGTTAGGAATTAATTCAGCTTCATTGTTCACTTTGTTCCAAAATTTGACAGTACTCGTTGTCGGGGGATTCATGCAATCTTTAGGAACAAATGATTTTATAGCTTTCCAGATCGAGTTATTAATATCTGTTCTCAACTGTGAAAACTCCAATGTAAGGCCGTGTTTATCTGAGTTTTCTAAGCTCAGTTCTACCAATCTAGAGATGTTTACTACAGGGAAGGAAACGGAAAGCTTAAAGTGACATTAAACCCTCAGATTTTTTAACATAAAACAATACTGTATTGTGTGCCTTACTGTAATCCATGGTAGTTTCCCTTCTCTTTGCTGCTCTTCCTTTTAAATCCGTATCTCTTCTCATGCTGGGCAGAACTTCTGTTTTGCAGCAGACTGCCTTGTCTCTGGAATGGATACACGGTGTCTGTGTGTAGTTTGTAACCTGAGCCAGCACTACAGGAAGAGACCCTGAGCTGCAAAGAGAAGTTCTCCCCCAGCATGAGAAGACATGAGGATTTAAAAGGAAGAGCAGCAAAGAGAAGGGAAACAACCATGGATTACAGTAAGGCACACATTACAGTATTGGTTTATGTTAAAAAATCTGAGGGTTTAATGTCACTTTAAGCTTTTCTGTTGTTGTTGGGTTGAATAATTCACCTTACTAGTATAAAAGGCATCCAATTTACAATGCAAAGAAGTTACAAGATCATGAACAGCAAAGTGACACCTCACAGTCACAGGGTACTCTTTAGGTACTCTTCAATGCTACATTGGACCAATAATGCCAATAATGCTCCCGAGAAATAAGGTTCAGGTTCCCCCGAATCCGGGTAATATATGTAAAATTTGAAAAACTGAATTCTAAAGGACCATTAAAGCAAGGATGTGCGTTCAGAGGAGGCAGGTGAGGCAGAGCTTCACCTAGTATTATGTAGAAAAAAGCTGTCATATTCAAGTCTGTAGCTGACAGCTTTTTCTCCATTCGGAGCAGCTTCTAGCAGGTTACAGAGCAGGGAAAGCCTCCCCGCTGTGTAACCTGTCATGAAGGGAGCGCTGTCTGTTAATTACAAGCAGTGCTGCATCCGGCTTTTGACAGCTAAGTTAGGTTACACAGCTGCGGGCTTCCCCACTGCTTGTGTAACCTAACCTAGTGAGGCAAGAGCTGCAGCAGCCTCTACTCTATGTTAGAGCCTTGAGCTCTGTGGATGGTTTGATCCAATGGCACCAAGTGGGTCGTTTTGGGGCGTGGACTCCAGAACACGTTGTAATGCATCACAAGTTGCTAAGAGCTTAGTAATTTTGTCAGCCCAATTCTGAGATTCACACAGCCCTACATGGCATAGCAGGGGGCCTGATTTTTTCACTGTGGCAGCTCCACTTTCACTTACAGGTCTCCTCCACACCCCCCACCCAGCGACTTAACAGTGAAAGGAGACACAGCTAGACATTCGTATCGTTCTGAATCAAAATTTGGACGAATTTTCCGATATTCGGACACATCCGAATTTCCGAATCCCAATGCATCTGAATGTGTCCAAATCCAAATTTCCGTTTCCGAATCCCATACGAATCGCGTTCAAAGACGAAACTGAATCGGACATGTGACTTTTTTGGCCAATCAGAAGTTGTTTTTTTAGTTTAAGGCATCCGAATGGGAAATTTTCGTTACTGCAACATGGGAGCCATATACAGTATATACATATAATACTAAAGCTGAGGCTCCTAGATCCGAATGGCATTTGGGATCCAAATTTCCGAATTATATTCAGGAGATCCCGAATGCCATTCGGGTCTGGGAGCCTCAGCTTTAGTAATATATGTACATATATGGCTCCCAGACCTGAATGGCAAGCGGGATCCGAATGGCAGGCGGGAGCCTCAGCTTTAGTAATATATGTATATGTCTCCCAGACCTGAATGGCAAGCGAATGCCATTCGGGTCTGGAAGCCTCAGCTTTATCATGGCTCCCAGACCTGCAATGCTTTCTGGAGCTCCCGAATAGTATTTGGAAATTCGGATCCCGAATGTCATTCGGGTCTAGGAGCTTCAGCTTTAGTATCAATATCTGTATATGGTTTTCTGTGGTATTCCCAATTAATATTTGTTTGTAAACTCATCTGAAACTAACAAAAATTCGGATTTCGTACAAGTCCAAAACCCAAAGGAAACTGAATTTTCGGATCTGAATCGCGAAATAACGGAATATCCGAACTGAACCAATTTTTTCCGCAGCTTACATGTCTAGAAGCAGCACTGATGAGCTCATCCCTCTGCTCCCTCTCCCTATCAGCATAGCTCCATGCACGGCAGTACACCTATTTGACTGCTTGTGCTGCTTCTCGCTCCTCCTCCCTGAGCTCTGCTGTATAGTGGACTGCAAGAGGCTTATACCAAGGCAAATTCAGGTACTTAAACTGCTTAAAAAAATACATTAAATGATGTATCATAGTAGCTCTCCTTCCATGTTTCCCAAAACCATCCAGGCTTCCCACGGATCGAGCTTCACTAATAAAGAAAATAAATGAGATTCTGGTAGCAGCGCAGGTGCTCTTTGTCACGGAGCCAGCAACACATTCAGTCATATTCACAGCTGTCAACAGCACAACTGTATCTTGTTTTCCCTTTTTTTTTTTCTGGCCAGCGAAGCCAGCATCAATTAGCTCAGTGGTATTTACACTAATATCTTTATTTATTGGGCGCAATCGTCCATCTGTTAGAACGCAGATTACATTACAATGATTCGTCTAATGGAGAAAACATTAATCTTTCTGACTGCTAACCTTTCCCACAAGATAAAAATGTCATGTTTACCAAATTTCCAGGCAAGAGGAGCACTGAGATACGATGACCAGGGGGGGAGGTCCTCATGGAGTTAGCGCTCCTTTGCTAATTGCGGGCTTGCATATGAAGACACGCTAGCCAAGAGATAACCTTAATTTGTGTTATTTTGTTATTGATCATAAATCATATTAATTGGTTGTAACAACATTAAGTAATTAAATGCAGTAAAAATGGAGGTCGGATATAGAGAGAGGCAGCTTAAATAACTTTTATAATTAAAGGGAAAAGGTCATGTGTTTTGGTTAATGTATTATAATTTATTGTTTAAAGTATATGTGAACTCTAAGGGTTCGTTCACACCACATGCAGTGCGTTCCGGCCCGATTCTGACCAGAACGCACTGCATCGCATTGCGGCAGGCTCACTTTTTTGTGGGGAGGAGGGGGGGTGGTGGTCCATTGAAGTGAATGGCACCATAGCCACGCCTTCCGGCCGCAATGCGATCGGCCGCAGAGGATCTCAAGGCACATTATGCCTACGGTTCGGTCCGATCAAAATGCTGCAGGCATATTGTGCCTTGCGATCCCGTGCGGCCAATCGCATTGAGGCCGGAGGGCGTGGTTACGGTGCCATTCACTTCAATGGCCCGCCATGCCCCCTCCTGCCCCACAAAAAAGTGAGCCGGCCGCAATGCAATGCGTTCATGCCAGAATCGCATCTGGTGTGAACGAACCCTAACAATGAACTTCTCTTATTTGGTCTGTAAAAGTTGCATAGTTAGTAGACATGTGCACGGCATACAAGTTTGTTTTCTGATAAAATAAATGGAAACGGAAAACATTTTCATCAAAGAAAACTAATTTTTCAGCTGTTTCGGATTTGGAGGCAACGAGTCTCCGTATCTGAAACCACACACTGAAAATGCAGAACGAGCGTCGGCCATGTCGGCCGAGGGTGTCTTGGTATACATCAAGATGGCGGCACCCTATGTTCAGGTGCTGCCATCTTTGTGTATACCAAGATATACTCAAAGATCGCGGCTCGCCTGCGCAGAACGTGTCGGCGGCCGATATGGCTACCACTCGTTCAGCCTGTGATGTCACACAGAAAATGCAGAACGAGTGGTAGCCATGTGGGCCGCTGGCGCGTTCTGCGCTTGCGCGCAGCCACCTTTGAGTGTATTTTGGTATACACCATGTATGTTCGGGCGCCACCATCTTGGTGTATACCAAGATATACTTAAAGTTGGCGGCGCGCCTGCGCAGAACGCGCCAGCTGCCAAAATTTATGTATGCCCGAATATAATTTTAGTATATTCGGGCATATAATAAATTCCTTTTTTCGGATTTGGACGAACCGCTGAATTAATGGAATTTTGTTCAGTTTGAATCCTAATGCACATGTCTAATAGTTAGTCAGGTTGAAAAAAGACACAAGCCCACCGAGTTCAATCTATAGAGATATGAAGAAAAAAAAGAAGCAAACCCTAAACAGAACGTTATGCCCACAATTACCCACTGTTGATCCAGAGGAAGGCAAAAAAACAAAGTAGTATGAAACTCTCAAACTATTGTTCAATAATGAATCTAGATCAAACAAATACACATCGCCCAGCAATGTATTTCTTTACATTTTTGCCCAAACACTTATAGTCATCATGTTCAAACAGTTCCGGCTCTCTCAGCTCCGCTTCCTTGGACTTCCTGGTCATCTGCATTTCGGAGAATGTGATTAGCATTCCTGACTTAATGACTGTTCAGTCAGATAGCCTTATCAGTATCTATTATTCAGCCAGGTAGACATGTTTTATAGACCTGCAGTGAGAGGGAGGAACAGTGTCGCGAAGCCATCATACAGCACTAGCAAGCACAGCCTATATTAGGTTCTGAGCCAAATACTGCTCCCATGACTTGCAGGTCTACTCATTGATCACAGCTAGACGTGAGCAAACTTCTGAAAAGTATGATCACTTGTGTTTTAACCAAACTTTTTGTGAACATGTGATATTCAAAAGTTCATAAAGTTCTACAATAGCCAATGAAAATCAAGCCAGAAAAACCAAAAAATGTGATGTGTATTTGAGAAGTTCCTGTCAGCCCTGTGTGACATGGTGATGGAATCGAAAGCATAGGTAGACCATACATAGGATGGTGGGACCTGGTGGCACTGACCATCAAGCTAAGGGTGCCCAGGTAATAATAGAAACAAATATAAGATATAAGCAGCCTTTGGTCCCTTTCTCATGGAAAAAACACAAACAAGGGGCCCCTTTCCTGGTGCAGACAAATTTATTTAGAATAAAAGCAATAGTGAATGAGAAACATACTCACAAAGGTCGACATGATTAC
Organism: Nanorana parkeri; assembly: GCF_000935625.1. NCBI lineage: Eukaryota > Metazoa > Chordata > Amphibia > Anura > Dicroglossidae > Nanorana > Nanorana parkeri. The sequence goes on along the minus strand of NW_017306406.1, from coordinate 2,001,285 downwards.
AGCATTGTAAGTGAATACATGGACCAAGGAAGAAGCCAGTGATAGCTGCACAGCCGTGTCTATGTGCCAGCAAGAAAGGCTGTGATGATGACCCGTTTCCGGGGTCACGCCCCCTTCATCAGATACCTTTCTCATGGAAGCCTTTTGGAAATCAAAACCACCAAAAATAACACTGACATTTGGGTTCAGCTTGGGACATTGAAATTCATGAAATCTGGTCCGACTGCAACCACCATACGAATTTCGGGATCAAGTCTAGTCACAGTTATTTTAAATAAGGTTTGCTCCTTCTTAATGTTTTTTTTTTTTCCTATAAGGAAAGTATGGTTACCAGAGTCCCAGATGCATATAAAATCTCTCAGTAATGCAACCCACGAGTGTCCAAGAGCAACAAAAAAAAATACAGGTTTGGGTGGACTGACCCTTTAAGCGTTAGACCTGCATGGTTTGTACGGATCTACAGTTAATTTCAAAAACAATAACCTGCCACCGCTAGCTGATATTGTCTAGATCATCTCCATCCTAAAATAAATCTCTAGGGTAAAAGCTGTGTCTGTATATTCATTCCCCGAAGATTGCGTACTTGTCAGCTTTATCTGTTTCTATTCTCGAAGATTTTTTTTAACCCGTCCCTGCAGGAATGCCTTTGATTTGGAAATGTATTGATTCAGCTTGTCCTAATTTTCAAGTTTGGTGTCTGTCATAAGTTTTAAATCTCAAGAGACGATGTCACCTTAATGACCGGCTGGAAATCAGATTTTTTTTTTTTTCTTCAAAAAAGTGCAGCGCAAAGTCTTCTACAAACTGTGATTTGTGCTTCCTAGACAAGCCATGTGAGCAAGCCGAAATCTCTGGAGAGATGAAGTGTACACAGTGCTTTATCAGAAATAAAGTTCTCATATCCGAAGCCTTACTACTATTTCTGGGTTTTTTCTTCTTTTAAAAGTTCCCATACAGTTCTGCTAGAGTTGGCCAGCACATAACAATAAGTGAGTATATGCAGAGTGCACACTAGCCTGTTGTTGGCTTCTGGTGCAATGTAAACTTGCATAAAAGCATCAGTGAATTGAGGGAATTATCATTTTGATATGCAAGGATCAGAATTAGACATGTAAGCTGTTCGGTTGGCAATTCGGTTCCGATTTCGGATTCGGCCGAAATCTGAATTTCGTTAGTTTCGGTTGAGTTTACAAATATTTGTTCCGAATACCACAGAAAACCATATACAGATATTAATACTAAACTCGAATCTCCTAGACCCAAATTGCATTCGGGATCCGAATTTCCGAATTGCATTTCGGAGCTCCCGAATGCCATTGGGGTCTCAGCTCTAGTAATATATGTACCGGTATATGGCTCCCAGACCCAAATGGCATTCGGGAGTTCCTGCTAAACATGCATCATCTCCAGGCGAAGCCTGGGAGGCAAGGACCTCTGGACTCACATCCTCAACATGCAAAGCCTGGGAGGCAAAGACGTTCCACTATATCCTTTCCAGGCAGTCAAGGACCCGTCTAGAAGCCTTCTCCAAATATTTATCCTCTTCTCCAGCTCACATCACTGGAATAAACCTCTCAGTAATAGGAATGAGCCAAACACCCCCTGTTCGGTTCGTATTCGAACATTCGAATGGCCGAAATGTTCGAATACGAACTCGAACTCAATGGAAGTGTATTGTTCGACCCCCATACAGTTGCCGGTACATGTAATAAATACTGTGTACTGCCCCCCTTACCTCTGCTGCTGTCCCGGCCTCCAGTCCCCTGGTTCGTCCGCTCGCTGTCCCGGGCCCCTGGTCTGTCCGCTCGCTGTCTTGGCGGTCCGTCGGCTTCTCTTCTTCGGTCCGGCCGCGGCTCCTCTTCCCCGCCCCCCGCCTCCACTTCGTCTGCAGGCTGGGAGCCATACCCAGCCTGCTATTGGATATTGTAAAATGCAATAGCTAATAGCAAGCTGGCTATTGCACCCGCCTGCTGTCAATCAGCATGGGGGGACCTGATAGAGAACTTTCTCCTTCAGGCCCCTCCTCCGCTGAGCCCTGATTGGGCAAAGTCTTGCACCTGACCCGTGGTGAGGTGCAAGACTTTAACAAATCAGAGCTTCAGTAGCCATTTTGTATTATGGAATGTACGCGGCCGAACAGACCGCGAACATCCCATAAAGTTCGGCACTCGGCGAGCGCTCGAACTGCCTATGTTCGATTCAAACTCATGTTCGAATCGAACTCAGTAATTGGCCGGGGCAAAATAAATATACATAGCCCATTGCATTGTCTCTTCTTACTCTATCTTCTGAAGATAACTCCCCAGATGCAGGCAGAAGCAATCAATGCCCTTTGACTTAGGAGAAACTTAATTATCACAGCTAACATAAAAGCTCAGGCTGGCTAAAGCTTAGCTACAAACCCTAAACTTAGAGTAGACATTCCAGTTTACGGCAGAGTCCCTTCATATCGTTTTTTAAACTTCCTTTAATTAAAAATTAAGCCCTTGGAAGATCAGTTCTCACTTTTCCAATTCTCTGTCTGCTTGCAGGGCCAAGTCACCTTCCTTTTGAGATTACTTCATACAAACTGAGTCTGGCAGCAAGTTAATAATATATTACCAACACCTTGCTGCAATAAGAGAGACTTGTCCTAAATGGAAATGGATATTTGGGGATGGTGCGGGCTTTATCTGTGAGCGGTAGCAGTTAATATTCTGTTATAACAGTTCCCTCTTTTATGTAATGTAAAGAATTGTTTTTTTGGTGAGACTCTGCGGCCAAAAGAAATATACTACACGGAAAGAAAACAATCCCACATATAACCCCATATATCACGTCTGCTTTTATTTAAAGACATTCTAAATTCCTAGCATATCCTCTCTTGTTATAACATCCAAATTGTAATAGGAATACATACTACAGTTGTTTTTGATAATGCAATCAATGCTCAATGGAACAAAATCCCTTTTATGTAGTGTGCGCTGCCTTCCGTCTGCCCATAACGTTCATCAACTTCCTGGATTCCCAGTGTGCTTTGCGTCTCTTTCCCTGCTGCTTGATTCAGGCGAGTGCCAACATTCTTATGGGCAGTGCAGGCTGCTAGCCCTCCCGTACCAGGCTCAGGTTGGAAGCCGCTGCTGGTATGTAGCTCTCTCCTCCCCACTGGGAGACAGCTGCCTGTTGTGGTCTGTGTCCCCTCCTAACCCTCTCTGCTCTCCCCCACTTGTGTTAGCAGAGGCAGCGGGGATAAGAGTGGACACAGAGTTGATGCAGCTGTTGGCACCCAACAGGGAGTAGAGAGCGGTGACCCAAGGAGTCAGGATGGAGAGCGGAGCTTTGTGGGGCTGGGCAGAGCTTCAGGATGCCGAGTGTCACATATTTGCTGATCCTTCTGTGTACTGAGAAAACACTGGGGTGATCAGTACTGATCACTCCGGTGTTTGTAAATGGTAATCTTACTATATCCCCAGTTATGAATGAAGAGGAAGTGCTGCACATCACTTCCTGTGCATTCATGACAGGGGGACACAGTAATCACATTTTCTGAATGGACAGGAGCACTCAGTACAGAGGCTTCCTGTCCATTGGTAACTGGGGAGAGTACTATGCCTCCTCAGTTTGTGAATGAACAGGAAACCTCTGAACTGAGTGCTCCTGTTCATTCAGTGCTGGGGCTGCAGAAAAAGAGACTGTGTCCTCAATCTCTTTATATTTCAAAAGGGAAATATCGTGGGTCTGTTTCAATCCCTATTATTTTTCCAAAGCCATCCGAAAAAAAAGAAAATAGTATTAAAAATAATTACCACCCCC